>NC_045984.1:32719999-32852499 GCF_010909765.2 Amblyraja radiata | reverse complement strand
GCGTAAATGTGAAAGCTGTGTATCTGCAACTTTAAACGTGAATATATAAATTTTAATTCTCTAATTTTAATTGTGTTTTTTTTCTCCCCTCCTGAGAACAATTGGTATCTTACTTGGGTGTGGTTCCATGGGCATTTCTAGTGCCTGGTGTCATTGTTGATCTGCAGGCTTTAACAGTTATGTCATCAACTAGTCATCTGTTTATGCATCACATGATTAGGCCAATCCCATCACTATTTGTTTCTTAGTAGGATAAAGACCCAGCAACACGATCAACCATATATGTAGAAGTTCTATTTTTGCAATTGTGATTTTCCAAGTACTGGCGGACAAACCAGGATCTCCTGCTGATTACAGCCACAGAATGTTGGAGTAACTCAGCGGGACAGGCAGCATCTCATAGAAACTTAGAAACATAGAAAATAGATGCAGGAGTAGGCCATTTGGCCCTTCGAGCCAGCACCGCCATTCAATATGATCATAGCTGATCATCTAAAATCAGTACCCCGTTCCTGCTATTTCCACATATCCCTTGATTGTTAGCCCTGAGAGCTAAATCTAACTCTCTCTTGAAAACATCCAGTGAATTGGCCTCCACTGCCTTCTGTGGCAGAGAATTCCACAGATTCACCATTCTCTGGGTGAAATAATTTTTCCTCATCTCAGTCCTAAATGGCCTACCCCTTATTCTTAAACTGTGACCCCTGGTTCTGGACTCCACCAACACCGGGAACATTTTTCCTGCATCTAGCCTGCCCAATCCTTCAAGAATTTTATATGTTTCTATAAGATCTCCTCTCATCCTTCTAAATTCCAGTGAATACAAGCCCAATCGACCCATTCTTTCATCATATGTCATATATCTCTAGATAGAGGAAATCGGTGACGTTTCCAGTCGAGATCCTTCTTAGAAACATAGAAACATAGAAAATAGGTGCAGGAGTAGGCCATTCGGCCCTTCGAGCCTGCACCGCCATTCAATGTGATCATGGCTGACCATCCTGCTGATTATATTTTGAGAATATTTTTCAGCTCTATGTTAAGTGTTGCTGACTTACACATTCATTTTGATTATCTCTGGGGACACGAGATAATCGTTGAGCTGGGGGTCACACCCTGACATTGGCTAAAACTGAACCAGACATTGTAGCGTTGTTCTGCAAAGAGTTGACCGAAGGCAGTGGTTCCTGCGGAAGGCAAATGTGAAATATGATTGATTGATTGATTGATTGATTGATTGATTGATTGATTGATTGATTGATTGATTGATTGATTGATTGATTGATTGATTGATGGGTTGATTGATTGAACAAAACAGCATGGATACAGGCCCCTCACTATTCAAAATATTCTTATGTTCTAACTAGTTCCCCAGAATGTCCATTGTGGGAACTAGGTAGAGCATTAGACTATTTTGAATAGTGAAAGGCCTGGATAGAGTGAATGTGGAGAGGATGTTTCCAGTAGTGGTAGAGTCTTGGATCAGAGGTCACAGCCTCAGAATAACAGGACATGCCTTTAGAAAGGAGATGAGGGGGAACTTCTTTAGTCCGAGGGTGGCGAATCTGTGGAATTCATTGCCGCAGACAGCTGTGGAGGCCAAGACAATGGATATTTTTAAGATGGAGACTGACAGTTTCTTGATTAGTACGGGTGTCAGGGGTTATGGGAAGAAGGCAGTAGAATGTGTTTGAGAGGGAAAGATAGATCAGCTATGAATTCTGCTCCTTTCGCATAATGGGAGAGGGGAGAAGAGGGAGTGACCGGGTTGAGACTCATCCTTGATGATGCAGGTGACCTTGCCGAGGCAGCGTGAAATGCAGACGGTGATGGTGGTAGGTGTTTATCGGATGTTACTTGCGTCAGATGATAGCACTGTGTGGAAACAATAAAGTTCAGAAGCAGTGAAACAAACAAAGATAAATTATGAGTTTACCTGACAGAAAAAATGAGTCAAATAAATGCTTGAATATTAACATTAGGAAATAGAAAATAATCAAGTCAAGTCAAGAGAGTTTATTGTCATGTGTCCCAGATAGGACAATGAAATTCTTGCTTGCTGCAGCACAACAGAGTATTGTAAGCATAAATACAGGACAGTTCAGTGTGTCTATATAGCATAGTCCACATATATACACATAAATAAACAGATAACGTGCAATAATAAGCAGTACATGAGGTATGGACAGGGAGAGGGTTCTTGAAATTGCTCAATCACAAAGGATATTAATTGCAGCAAGTGAGTGTTCCCGCTGAGAGCACAATCTGCTGCTCATTATTGTTTCAATGTATAAATAACACAAAATGTGACATTCATTCTCCCGAACAACTCCTTATTTTAACCTCCTCACATTTAAAGAAAACATTTCACAGAAAGTGCACAGCGAGGTTTGGCTGACGAGAGCTGTCAAACATTCTAAATTCAACGGTGAGCCTTTGTAAAGAACGCCTCTGCCTTAATCACGTCCTGGGGAGATGAGCTCAGGCAGACACAGTTCACAACTGAATCTCCTGCAGCAAACAGCAACTCAGATGTGTGTGAGGAGTGAGTCAGGCTCCACATCGACTCATCCCATGGTCACGAGGCCTGATGATACTGGCGTACAATGAATGGCCACTTAAGTGTTGCCCGTGGAACTTCTCTCATGGACAACATGGGCGGCACGGTGGCACGGCAGTAGAGCTGCTGCCTCACAGCGCCAGAGACCCGGGTTCGATCCTGACTATGGGAGCTGTCTGTACAGAGTTTGTACATTCTCCCTGTCTGAAGAAGGGTCTCAACCCTAAATGTCACCCATTCCTTCTCTCCAGAGATGCTGCCTGTTACTCCAGCATTTTGTGTCTATCTCCCTGTGACCATGTGGGTTTTCTCCGGGTGCTCTGGTTTCCTCCCACACTCCAAAGATGTAGGTTGGAGGTTAATTGGCTTTGGTAAAATTGTAAATTGTCCCCAGAGCTAGTGTACGGGGTGATTGCTGGTGGGCCGAAGGGCCTGTTTTCGTGCTGTACCTCTCTGTGGCCTGTCCCACTTAGGTGATTTTTTAGCCACATAGTCGCTGGAGTGTCGCGTGTATGGTCGTGAGTCGTCTCCTCAGTCGCCCAAAGAGTCGTAGCATTTTTCTGGTCGCCGCTGGGTTTTGAAATGTTCAAAATTTTCGGCGACAGTCAGCGATCATGGGCTTGTTGTAGCTTGTCTTCTCCCAACGTAGGTGCCGTCGTAGGTTGTTGCCAGGATGGCGTAGGCTGTCGCCGGTGCCGACTTTGGTGAATTCCATTGTCGTAGTCGCCAGCAGTCACCTAAATAATCGCCAAGTGGGACAGGCCCTTAACACAGCAGTCTCAATCAGTCCTATTCGGCATGTATTAGTTCTAGCTTTTCAATGGAAGCTGTTTATTTTAGTCCAGTTTCTCTATTGTTTGGACGATCACTTTGTATCTTTCCTTTGGAGATTCTTGTGATGTTACTAGATCTGCCTCAACAGCTGTATAGAGATAAATATCCAATGACTTGACAAAAACGTGTACATTCGATATAGAAGCAAAGAACTGCAGATACTGATTTATACCAAAGATAGCCACAGAGTGCTGGAGTAACTCAGCGGGTCAGACAGCATCTCTGGAGAATAAGGATGAGTGACGTTTCGGGTCGGGACCCTTCTTCAGACTTACATTAAGTAGCATCTTTAGCATAGATCTACACCAAGTAATTTAGTTTTAGTTTTAGAGATACAGCGTGGAAATAGGCCCTTCGAGTCCGCACCGACCAGCGATCCCCGCACATTAGTACTACCCTACACACACTTGGGACAATTCTACATTTATACCAAGCCAATTAACCTATAAACCTGTACATTCTTGGAGTGTGGGAGAAACCGAAGATGTCGGAGAAAACCCACGCGGTCATGGGGGAGAAGGTAAAAACTCTGTACTGACAGCACCTGTAGTCAGGATCGAACCCGAGACTCTGGCGCTGCAAGGCAGCAAGTCTACCGCTGCGCCACCGTGCCAAACTGCGTTGGTGATTTTTATTTTAATGCATTGATGCTAAATCAGCTTCAGTGTGGTTCTGGCTTTACTCTTCCCTGAATTTCAGCATTTGTGTTTGTTTTTCACTTTTATCAAGGAAAAGAAAGAGTTTACAAAATAAAATATGTATCAAATATTCATCAAGGCAAATCTGGCCCAACATATCTGGCCCAATATATCTGGCCCAATATATCTGGGAGAAACAATGTGAATTAATAGTCGAGCCATCTTGTCTAAGTAGAGATTCTACGGAATGTTGCAGGGAATGTCTTCACACTGTAATTAAAGAGCTGATAATTATTACGTGCAATCACAACTCTGCAGCCATATCATTAATGCTGGAACTGATAAGATTTCCAGGAAATATGATTCCAAGGACACGTCGTCAAATAAAGTTCTCGATAAATTCGAAATTCTGCCAGATGTTTAAGAACTCAGAGATTTCTGCTCAGTCTCCTCACAAAAGAAAAATCACTGTTGATATTGGAAATCTAAAATGAAAACCAGAAAATGCTCGGTCAGGCAGCAGAGAATTAACATTTGACATTTCTACCTGACAGGAAGCTGATCTCAGCCCAAGAAAAGCTTTCACTCTTCATTGGCCCGAGATTTAGAAAGGAAAAATCATGCCTGTTCCAGTCAAGAGTCAAGAGTGTTTTATTGTCAAATGTCCCGGACAGGACAATGAAATTCCTACTTGCTGCAGCACAACAGAATATGTGAATATGGAAATGTTAAACATAACGAGAGAAAAAAAGAAAAAGTTCAATAAATAACAAATATAGTGCAAATAACAAATAATAATAGTCTTTTGCGGTTCAGAGCTCAGAGCTTATTTGTTGTTGTGTTTAATAGCCTGATGGCTGTGGGGAAGTAGCTGTTCCTGAACCTGGACGTTACAGTTTTCAGGCTCTTGTACCTTCTTCCTGATGGCAGTGGTGAGATGAGTGTGTGGCCAGGATGGTGTGGGTCCTTGTTGATTTTGGCCACCTTTTTGAGGCAGCGACTACGATAGATCCCTTCGACGGTGGGGAGGAAACACTTTTTCTCACAGAGTTGTGAGACTGTGGAATTCTCTGCCTCAGAGGGTGGTGAAGGCCGGTTATCTGGATACTTTCAAGAGCTGGTCCTGCACCTATTGTCTATTGTCTATTGTTTCTACGGTCATGTGATTGGAGTAGAATTAGGCCATTCAGTCCATCATGTCCACTCCGCCAGTCAATCAGCAACAAGGGATGACCTGCACTTAAGTCAGCTTAATAACCTGCTGCTCTTGCATGGCTCCAACTCTAATGGCCCTGTCCCACGGTACGAGTTCATTCAAGAGCTCTCCCGAGTTTTAAAAAAAATCAAACTCGCGGTAAGCACGGAGAATTAACGTAGCGGGTACGTCGGAGCTCGGGGACGTCTCTTAGTGGCTCGTAACGCTAACGGCAGGTACTCGGGAAGACTCACTAACAGCAGGTAAGCTCGGGAAGACTGGTGAAGATTTTTCAACATGTTGAAAAATGTCCACGAGAGCCCCGAGTACCGACGAGCGGCCATTACCATAAATCTCCGAGTTCAACTCAGGGCAAACTCGAGAGAACTCTTGGAATTTACTCGTATAGTGGGACAGGGCTTTAAGACTGCAGTGACTCTTCTCAAAAGAATTAAGGACAAAAGGGATTTGACGTTGTTGCATCACCTTCAAATCTGAGAAAAAACAATAAATGTGAGCTTCATAACGTTTTGGTCACAAAATCAATATGATGGCTTTATTATTATTAAATGTTATTATTCCCTGATCTCTGTTTCTTAATTACATTTTAAGATTCAGATCTGCAGCTTACATTGTGGTTATTTGAAGAATATGGGTCACAGCTGCCAAGAAGTACAATGCACAGGCCAGAAATGCATTCTAATCCATATCATCAGCTGGTCCACCTCGAGTTTTATCACAGATAAACTTTATCTGGGTTCCAAATTTTCATGACTGGTTATGGTTTTTGCCCATTCCCCCCCCCCCCCCCCCTATGTATCACAGCTGTTATCAGGCAACTGAATCATCCTACCACAACCAGAGAGCGGTCCTGAACTACTATCTACCTCATTGGTGACCCTCAGACTATCCATTGTTTAAGAAAGAACTGCAGATGCTGGAAAAATCGAAGGTAGACAAAAATGCTGGAGAAACTCAGCGGGTGAATCAGCATCTATGGAGCGAAGGAATAGGTGACGTTTCGGGTCGGGTTGAGAGGGATCGGTGCCAGGAAGTAGAACATTATTCTACTGGGCAGCACAGTGTTGTATGGGTAGAGTTGCTGCCTCACAGCGCCGGAGACCCGGGTTCGATCCCAACTAGGGGCACTGTCTGTACAGAGTTTGTACGTTCTCCCCGTGACCTGCGTGGGTTTTTTCCGAGATCTTCGGTTTCCTCCCACACTCCAAAGACGTGCAGGTTTGTAGGTTCATCGGCTTGGTATAAAAAATGTATAAATGTAAAAATTGTTGCTCGTGTAGGTAGGGTAGCGTTAATGTGTGGGGATCGCTGGTCGGCGCGGACTCGGTGGGCCGAAGGGCCTGATTCTGCGCTGTATCTCTAAACTAAACGATCCGAAAATCATAAATCAGTGACCAGGTTTCTATTTAAACTGGCAATGATCCGTTGATACTGAAGGAACTGCAGATGCTGGAAAATCGAAGGTAGACAAAAATGCTGGAGAAACTCAGCGGGTGAGGCAGCATCTATGGAGCGAAGGAATAGGTGACGTTTCGGGTTGAGACCCGGAAGCCTTAAGGGTCTCGACCCGAAACATCACCTATTCCTTCGCTCCATAGATGCTGCCTCACCCTTAAGGGTCTCGACCCGAAACGTCACCTATTCCTTCAGGTTCTTGACCCGAAACGTCGCCTATTCCTTCGCTCCATAGATGCTGCCTCACCCGCTGAGTTTCTCCAACATTTTGTCTACCTCGGACTATCCATGTTCAGATTTTGCTTGCTTTACCTTGCACTAAACGTTATTCACTTATCATGTATCTATACGCTGTAAACGGCTCGATTGTAATCATGTATTGTCTTTCTGTGACTGTCTAGCACGCAACAAAAAGCTTTTCACTGTACCTTGGTACACGTGACAAAAAACTCAACTGAAACTGAACTTTACCACAACTCAGCGAATGTTTAGTGTGATGAAGGCCCAGGGAACTGCAGTTGCTGGAATCTGGAGTAAAACACAAAGTGCTGGAGGAAGTCGACGCGTCCAGCAGCATCAGTGAAGAGAATGGACAGACGGTGAATCAGGTGGGGAATTGACTACTGGGAATATTTTAATATTGGGTCACAGTTTAAGAATAAGGGGTAAGCCATTTAAAACGGAGATGAGGAAACACTTTTTCACACAGACAGTTGTGAGTCTGTGGAATTCCCTGCCTCAGAGGGCGGTGGAGGCCGGTTCTCTGGATACTTTCAAGAGAGAGCTTGATAGGGCTCTTAAAGATAGCAGAGTCAGGGGTTATGGGGAGAAGGCAGGAACGGGGTACTGATTGTGGATGATCAGCTATGATCACATTGAATGGCGGTGCTGGCTCGAAGGGACGAATGGTCTACTCCTGCACCTATTGTCTATTGTCTATTATCTATCTCTGGAGAAAAGGAATGGGTGACGTTTCAGGTCAAGACACTTCCTCAGTCTGAAGAAGGGTCTCGACCCGAAACATCACCCATTCCTTCTATCCAGAGATGTTGCCTGTCCCGCTGAGTTCCTCCAGCATTTTGTGTCTATCTTCGGTTTAAACCAGCATCTGCAGTTCTTTCCTACATATAGCAGTATCCACTGGTTCTTGCCTCAAACATGAGGGTTGAATGATTGGATTTTTGGATCAAGGTGCGTACTGAGGTCACCGAACATGTTGTTGCACCACACCCTGGTCATGGCTATCTCCAGGGATAGACACAAAATACTTCTTCAGACTGATCAGGGGATAGGGAGATACATAGACAAGGAAGTGTAGGGTGTGAAAACAGAACATAGATACATAGATACATAGAAAATAGGTGCAGGAGTAGGCCATTCGGCCCTTCGAGCCTGCACCGCCATTCAATATGATCATGGCTGATCATCCAACTCAGTATCCTGTACCTGCCTTCTCTCCATACCCCCTGATCCCTTTAGCCACAAGCGCCACATCTAACTCCCTCTTAAATATAGCCAATGAACTGGCCTCAACTACCCTCTGTGGCAGAGAGTTCCAGAGATTCACCACTCTCTGTGTGAAAAATGTTTTTCTCATCTCGGTCTTAAAGGATTTCCCCCTTATCCTTAAGCTGTGACCCCCTGTCCTGGACTTCCCCAACATCGGGAACAATCTTCCTGTATCTAGCCTGTCCAACCCCTTAAGAATTTTGTAAGGGGAACAAAGGGAATGGAGATCAGGGAACGTGTAGAATAGATCTTTGTTAGTTGGGAGAAGGTAACAACAAAGCAAACAGGGATAAAATGTAGTTGGAGACAGTAAGACTTCTAACCAGAGATGCTGCCTGTTCTGCTGAGTTACTTCAGCATTTTGTATCTATCTTCGGTTTCAACCAGCGTCTGCAGTTCCTTCCTAGAAACCCGCACGTCTTTGGAATGTGGGAGGAAACCTGAGCACCCGGAGAAAACCCACGCGGTCACAGTGAGAACGTACAAACTCGACAGAGACACCACCCGTAGTCAGGATCTAGGATCCAGAGCAGCACTACCCGCTGCGCCACCATGCCGCCCCTCAAGGCACAGAGAAGAATTGAAGGATTTGTATGTTGGCCGCAGATTTATTGGAAATAGGATAACCGTTCTGGTGAATCTAATCTGCCGTCAGCACCACTAGAATTAAATTGTTTTCCTGCAATATCTCATGATCCCACTTGGGCAGGTCAATATAAACAAGTGAAGTCATGGCAGGAACAGAGTGCAGCCCGCCCGCAGCAGCCAGATACTGCAGAAACATACGCTTTTATTGTTCTTTCAACTGTGGGGGTGGAGGATTTGTGAAAGTACAAATTAGGTGTAAGCTGTATCTATCACCATCTTCATCCCACCATATTTCTGCAAATCTTATCTTGATATAGTCACAGTTTTATACATTTAAAATGTCTGCTGTTATCCATCCCCCTTCCGTGTTTGTTAACATCTTATCTTAAGGCAACACAAGTGGAGATTCAACCCATCGGCTTCATGCCGGCTCCCAGAGGAGCAATCCCATTCATCCCGTTGCCCCTCATCTTATTTCCCAGCATGGAAACAGGCCCTTCGGCCCACCAAGTCCACGCTGACCATCGCTCACCCATTCCCACTGGTTCTGTATTACCCCACTTTCCAATCCACTCCCTGCACGCTGGTGGCAACTTACAGAGGGCCGATTAACCTACAAACCCCAACTTGTCTTTGGGATGTGGGAGGAAACCGGAGCACCTGAAGGAAATATATGTAGTCACAGGGAGAACATGCAAACTCCACCCTGACACCGCCTATAGTTAGGATCAACCCCGGGTCTCTGGCGCTGTGAGGCAGCAGTTCCACCCGCTCCACTACTGTACCGCCATCTCTACAACATATTCTCTCCCTCAAATGTCCACCAGCTCCCCTTTGATCCTTTTGTGCCATTAACCTCCACTGAATGGTTATTTGCAGTGGCCTGTTCACAAAGCTGCAGGTCTTTGGCATGTAGACAAAAGTGCTGCAGAAACTCAGCGGGTGCGGCAGCATCTATGGAGCGAAGGAAATAGGCAACGTTTCGGGCCGAAACCCTTCTTCAGACTGATGTATGGTGGGGGGGGGGGGGAAGAAAGGAGAAAGGAAGAGGAGGAGCCCGAGGGCTGAGGGAGAGCTGAGAAGGGGAGGAGACAGCAAGGGCTACCGGAAATTGGAGAAGTCAATGTTCATGCCACTAGGGTGCAGACTGCCCAAGCGGAATATGAGGTGCTGCTCCTCCAATTTCTGGTGGTGCTCACTCTGGCCAAGGTCTTTGGCATGTGGCAGGAATCCAGAGTGCCTGCATGGTCTCTGAGAACATCACAAACTCTACGCAGTACAGCACTTGTAATCAGAGTGAGCCTGGCTCCGTAGACTCTGGGGCAGCAGCGTGGATTACTGCACTCTTATGCCACCCATTACAGTCTAGGCTATGCTGGTGTTTAAGAAGGAACTGCAGATGCTGGAAAATCGAAGGTAGACAAAAGTGCTGGAGAAACTCAGCGGGTGCAGCAACATCTATGGAGCGAAGGAAATAGGCAACAAGAGGTGCAGGAGTAGGCCATTCAGCCCTTCAAGCCAGCATCGTCATTCAATGTGATCATGGCTGATTATCCTCAATCAGTACCCCGTTCCTGCCTTCTCCCCATATCCCCTAACTCCGCTATCTTTAAGAGTCCTACCTGGCCCTATCTCTCTAGATCCAAAGGTACAAATATGAGGATTCCAGGCCACATCCACGCCACAGCACCACAAAGAGTTAAACTCTTTGTAAACCTGACACCTACTCGTAGGGTAATGAGTTGAGAGTTATCCGCCCTTTCCTTCACCAAGAGTCAGGCACAGCCTCCTCCAATGTATTGATGTGTGGTGCCAAGCTAAGAATGAAGGCTTTCTTTTAACCACGGTGAGGATTTAAACAACTGACAGGATCTCGACACAACACACAGTTTTTCTGCCTGGTAAGTTAAACTAAACACCTGGCCATGGAGCCAGCAAGAACAGGAAATAAAACTAGAACCTGCCACCAAGTTAGTTGGTGCTTAGTTTTTAGAACTTACATAGTTTTATTGGGCCACACCTGACTAGGTTTTACGTTGATGCTGTTAAACCTGTGATTATTATTAGTTATGTATTAGAATTATGATTATTATTTTTATACTCAGTACAAAATGTTAAAGCTCGTGGAGTAGTGCAGTTTAGTAAAAGATTATTGATTAATTAGTGGTGGACAAAAATGCTGGGGAAACTCAGTGGGTGAGGCAGCATCTATGGAGCGAAGGAATAGGTGAATAAGGAATATAGCTCCATAGTTGCTGCCTCACCCACTGAGTTTCCCCAGCATTTTTGTCCACCTTCCAGCATCTGCAATTATTTTCCAGCACCTGCAATTCTTTCTTAAACAAAGTGATTAGTGATAAACAAAAATCAAGATGGGCTTCAGATTTCAGCTGTAATAGCTGGCACTTATTATCTGAAATATGCTGCACTCAATGTTACTGTACATCACTGATGCTATTTATTTAGGCTATTTAATAGATAAACAATTGACTTGGTAAAGTGCGTTCAGTTTCAGAGCAGACAGCCAGGACATTGATTGTACAGGGACACATGAGAATCTTGAGCAAATAGCAAAGTGCTGGAGGACCTCAGCAGGCCAGGCAGCATCTGTGGCGGGAACTGGACAGACGATATTTCGGGAAGGGTCCCGAGGCCATTGACCTCCACGGACGCTTCCCGGCATGCTGGGTTCCTCTGACACGTTACGTAGGGCTGCAGAGATTGGTTTCTGGGTGGAGTCTGAAGAGAGACTTTCAGAAACATAATACTGGTTGAAATCAAAGATCCTATAGCAGAGCTCCGCTACAGGATCTTTGGTTGAAATATCGAGAGTCGCAGGTGAAATGTGAATGCAGATTGTCAAAGCAGAAGAACATTAGACACTAAAATAAATAGATTATGTGTGCTTAAGAAGGAACTGCAGATGCTGGAAAATCGAAGGTAGACAAAAATGCTGGAGAAACTCAGCGGGTGAAGCAGCATCTATGGAGCGAACGAATAGGTGACGTTTTGTGTCGAGACAAATAAGTTTTTTATTGTAACTCGGTACACGTGACACTAATAATACTGATTGTGGATGATCAGCCCTGATCGCATTGAATGGCGGTGCTGGCTCGAAGGGCCGAATGGCCTACTCCTGCAATGGAGAAAAGGAGTAGGTGACGTTTCAGGTCGAGACCCTTCTTCAGACTCTGAGTGGACCTAATGCAATCAAAATGAACTAGCTTCTTTTGAGGAAGGGTCTCGACCCGAAACGTTGCCTATTTCCTTCGCTCCATAGATGCTGCCTCACCCGCTGAGTTTCTCCAGCATTTTTGTCGACCTTCTTTTCCTGGTTCATGATGTATAGAGACGAATGTCATGACCTGTCCAGTTAATCGGGTGGCAAATCCCTGGCTCAGCTTTGCTCCCGAATGCCCCAAGGTGCCAGAACACTTCACACTCTTTGGCTCAACCCATTAGTAAACTGGCCAGTGGCAATTCAATGCAAATCTGTGCATTCCTCTCACATTCTAAGAGCAAAGACAATGAGCAACGTGATTCACCAGCAACCATCTTCACTAACATTATTTAGAATCACCTTTAGATTTCATTGAAGTTTTTCCTGTTAGAGAAGATTTAGTTGCTAATAGTAACATAAAATATGTGCAGGAGTAGGCCTTTCGAGAGTTGGATATCAGGAATTAAGAGATATGGGGAGAAAGCAGGAATGGGGTACTGATTGTGGATGTTCAGCCATGATCATATTGAATGGCGGTGCTGTCTCGAAGGGCCGAATGGCCTACTCCTGCACCTATTTTCTATGTTTATATTTGGCCCTTCGAGCTCTTGAATACTGGAAGAATGGGAGAATGCCGTGCAAGATGAAGGGTACCCTTTAGATTCCCCCTCCCTGACTCTCAGTCTGAAGAAGAGTCTCGACCCGAAACGTCACCTATTCCTTTTCTCCAGAGATGCTGCCTGTCCCGCTGAGTTACTCCAGCTTTTCGTGTCTATCTTCGGAGTAATCCAGCATCTGCAGTTCCTTCCACATTGTGCCACAGCTGATTTACTTTAAACCTGGCAGAGAGAAAAATATCGCATGGATGAGTTGCCCTTCCATCTGACAGTAATGTGTGTTCTGTTAGACCAGTGGTTCTTAACCTTTTTGGCATACGTGAACAAAATACTGTATGTGGTATGTACCTTTGTTAGGTTCCTAAACATGGGCCCACAAAATTGATACGTTATTTATATCCCCTTCATAACCCCCGGTAAAGTCCCAAACGACCCCCAGGTTAAGAACCGCTGTGTTAGACTGTACAAGGACAATACTGCGGCATATCAGTGACTGAGAGCTCCCAACACAGGAGTCATTCTCTTGCATTGCCAACCTCTTGATTATGTTGCTATTCCTGCTGAACAAGTCTGACTGCCCCAGGGGTTTCTGCCTGATCACCTTGACTAGAAACTAGAATCCAAAGAGCTGTAAATTCCTGCATATTCTCGAAACTGCATTAGCATTGCTCAGATAACACACCAGTTTAAATGTAAAACATGAATGTAAACACTGCCAGCTCCCGTATACGGCACGCTCATTAATCTTTAGTCTACAGAAACCGGCATCATCTTAGATCATCTTAGTCTGAAGAAGGGTTTTGGCCCGAAACGTCGCCTATTTCCTTCGCTCCATAGATGCTGCTGCACCCGCTGAGTTTCCCCAGCAATTTTGTGTACCTTCGATATTCCAGCATCTGCAGTTCCCTTTTGAACATCTTAGATTTATGATGTGTTTATATTTCAGGTCAGATCATCTGTATGTTTAAGAAAGAACTGCAGATGCTGGAAAAATCGATGGTAGACAAAAAATGCTGGGGAAACTCAGCGGGTGAGGCAGCATCTATGGAGCGAAGGAATAGGTGACGTTTCGGGTCGAGACCCTTCCGGGTCTCGACTCGAAACGTCACCTATTCCTTCGGGGTCCTGACCCGAAACATCACCTATTCGGGTCGAGACCCGTAGGTCCATTAACAACCTTCCAACTAGGTGCAGGTACTGAGTGTGTCAGAGGGTGTCTGACATCCATGCCTCACTACTCCCTCCTAGTTAGTTTAGCTCAGTTCAGTTTATTGTCACGTGTACCGAGGTACAGTGAAAAGCTTTTGTTGCGTGCTAACCAGTCAGCGGAAAGATAATACATGATTACAATCGAGCCATTTACAGTGTACAGATGCATGATAAGGGAATAACGTTTAGTGCAAGGTAAAGCCAGCAAAGTCCGATCAAGGATAGCCCGAGGGTCATCAAAGAGGTAGATAGTAGTTCAGGACCGCTCTCTGGTTGTGGTTGGATGATTCAGTTGTAGGGTCTCGACCCAAAACTTCTCGTTCCTCTCCCCCAATGGATGCTGCTCTGCGCACTGGTTACCTTGAACAGTTTGGCCTTGTCTTTCTTGTACCCGATTCCAGCATCTGCATTGGTTAAAAACTAAACAAGCTCCCCCCCCCCCCCCACCTCCACACCTCTATCTTTCAAGTCAGCATGGTGGCGCAGCGGCAGAGTTGCTGCCAGAGACCCGGGTTCGATCTCGATTACGGGTGCTGTCTGTACGGAGTTTGCACGTTCTCCCTGCGACCTGCGTGGGTTTTCACCGGGGTTTCCTCCCACAATCCGAAGGCGTGCAGGTTTGTAGGTTAATTGGCTTGGTAAAATTGTAAAATTGTCCCCAGTGTGTGTAGGATAGTGTTAGTGTGTGAGGATCGCTGGTCGGCACGGACTTGATAGGCCGAAAGGCCTCTTTCCGCGCTGTATCTCTAAACTAAACCAAGACTAAACAGCTGTTGAGTGGTTCCATTTTGAAACGTCACCTATTCCTTTTTCTCCAGAGCTGCTGCCTGACCCGCTGGGTTACTCCAGCGACTTGTGCCTGTTTAAACTGGACTAACCCCTTGTGTCTCCTCACCGCATGTCTGAGGTATCGCTGTCTCTCGTGCAACATCCCAGAAACAGCAACAGTGTCAGTGACAAATATCAGCGCCTTTGCCGAGAAATTCAGTTCAATAATGCTGGACTTGTTGCCGCAGGATGTGTCAGAAAATCAATTTTATCTGGAACAAAATGCAAAACGACAATTTCTGGGCTGTTGTGCGACTGCAGACTTAAGGCCTCTCCCTTAGAGTCATAGAATGATACAGCGTGGAGACAGGCCCTTCGGCCCAACTTGCCCACGCCATCCAACATGCCCCGTCTACATTCGTCCCACCTGCCTGAATCCAACTTCACCCCCAGGATGGAGCCAGCCTTCCTGATGAGTTTGTTAATCCTGTTTACAAAGGAACTCGACCCGAAACGTCACCTATTCCTTCGGGGTCTCGACCCGAAACGTCACCTATTCCTTCGCTCCATTTCGGGTCGAGACCCATGGGTCTCCATAGATGCTGCCTCACCCGCTGAGTTTCTCCAGCATTTTTGTCTACCTTTGTTAATCCTGTTGGCTATTTGCTATCCACAGAACCAGATCTGCCATCACACATTACAATTGCTCCACTCTGTTCAATCTCTCTGCCTACAGCAACAGTTCTTACTTAATCCCTTTATCATATATCTGTACACTGTCAATGACTCGATTGTAATCACACAGGTCATCTTTCCGCTGACTGGTTAGCACAACAAAAGCTTTTCACTGTACCTTGGTATATGTGACAATAAACTAAAACTCAACAGTGGATGCATTTGAAAAGCAAAATGTCTAGCAATTACCTGCTTTGTGATATCTGGAGATAGACACAAAAAGCTGGAGTAACTCAGTGGGACAGGCAGCAACTCTGGAGGGAAGGACTGGGTGACATTTCGAATCGAGTTCAGATTTCAGACATTTTCTTCACCTATTCCTTCTCTCCAGAGATGCTGCCTGGCCTGCTGAGTTACACCAGCTTTTTGTGTCTATCTTTGGTTTAAACCAGATCTGCAGTTCCTTCCTACACATACAATGTAAACTGAATCCCGAAGCACTTAATTAGGTCGATAGACACAACTCAAGGTGCACTGGAGAACAGTTATCATCTTCTCCACGATAGACAGAGTGCTGGAGTAACTCAGCAGGTCAGGCAGCATCTGTTGAGAACATGGATAGGTGACGTTTCACAGAGTGCTGGAGTAACTCAGCGGGTCAGGCAGCATCTGTTGAGAACATGGATAGGTGATGTTTCACAGAGTGCTGGAGTAACTCAGCGGGTCAGGCAGCATCTGTGGAGAACATGGATAGGTGACGTTTCACAGAGTGCTGGAGTAACTCAGTGGGTCAGGCAGCATCTCTGGAGAACATGGATAGGTGACGTTTCTGAAAAGGGGTATTTGAAAAAGGGTCCCAACCCAAAACATCACCTATCCATCGCCTATTCCTTCACTCCATATATGCTGACTCACGCTCTGAGTTTCTCCAGCATTTTTGTCGACCTTCGATTTTTCCAGCAACTTTCGTAAACAGTTCCATGCTAGAGTTAGTTACCTGCTGTTACCTGTACTGTGAGGCTGCGGCATCTGAAACAGGTGTACAACTCCACAGTGCCAAGGCCCGAGGCATGTAGAGATAATTAAAATATACCCAGTGCAGTAAATACTGCCTGTGTGTGGAGTGAATGGCTGCTCTGTGGCAGCCTCGGTATGTAGCGGTCACCTCCCTCCTTCCACCAAGTTAATGTTTGACCGATTAACCTTGGGTGAAAAAGGAAGGTTTCTAAACGCCGGGATATTTGATATTGTTGTGAACCGCGCTCTTTAATTTTGGATTGTGAAATAAGTTGAGTGAGTTAGACTGGAATGCAGATAAAGTCTCACGTTTCTCAAGGGAGAACAATAAGGTTTGTTTACCTGTGCAGGTTGTAATGTCGTCACTGGTTGTGGGCTGAGCTAGGCAGCGGCCTGTCATTTCAGAGGCCTCACTCCTCTGTGGTTAAAGGTGCAGGTATTGAAAAGCCAGAGAGGAATTTTACGAAGCAAGACTGTGTGACGGTTTTAGCGCTCACCACAAGAGAAATCCCCGCCTTCTGGGATCTGAGAGTTACCAAAGTAATGAGTTGCCTGAACACCAGGAAGTAACAACGGAGGCAGGCAGAGAAATCACACAAGAAATGAGAAGATAGTTCACAAAATGGCTGTCAGATTCCAAGATCAGGTGAGTACAGTTGTGAATCTCCGGCATTGCAGTAACCGCGAGGGTGTAAACAGCATGATATCACCTTTACATGCCTTGTAACTCAAGCATCGAGCCCATCACAGGCTAATGCCCACGTCAGAAACAGAACAATGTGTACAGGCCAAAGAAATGCAGAGTGTAAAACGATGAAGGTTCTGGGAGAGGAGAGAGTTTTGCTGATGCACCCTGTGGAGCTCAGGCCCCAAGTCAGGGTCGGGGTGGGTCAGGTTGGGGGTTGGACAGGGTGGGGGTCAGGGTGGGGGTGGGGTGGGTCAGGGTAGGGGTGGAGTGGGTGGGGGTGGGACAAGGTGGGGGTCAGGGTGGGGGTGGGACAGTGTGGGGGTCATGGTGGGGGTGGGACAGTGTGGGGGTCATGGTGGGGGTGGGACATGGTGGGGGTCAGGGTGAGTCTGGTTGGTCTGGTGGGGTGGGTCAGAGTGAGCACCCACACTAGTGAAAGATAAAACTATGCCTTTAAATCTGCAGTCCAGCACTGCAGCCTAATTTGTAGGTGGAACCTGTTGAGTGTTGCAATGTTGCTGGTGTCACCTTACAGCCGGGGGGTTGGGCTGCATGGAATAATGCAGAGAGTTCTGTCTCAGTTTGTACCAAAGATCATAGAGCAGCTTTGGTCTGTACCAGTGCGTTGTGAACCTCACCATCCTATTGCCCTTGAGCTCCTGATCCTGACACCCCTCCATCACCAAGCTCCTGCGTAACTCCCTCCGATTCTGCTCCACCCACGGCTTCTCCACCAAAACCCCCCCGTCTTTGGAAAGATAAACCAAAGGAGCTCAGTGGAAGGGGACGGAGCGGCGACGTCTCGGGTCGGGACCCTGCTTCAGATCTGTACAAGTGCAGTTTCTGGTGTCGTTCCCCCACCCACACCCCCTTGTACATGTCCTTGCTCCCTCCTGTAGTGTACTGAGCCATGTACTGCTTCCTCCTGACCCAGATGTGACGGTATACTTGCCTGGACCAGTGTACAGTGGGGTCATGAATGAGGCGGAGACAATCGGTACAAATTGGGTACATTGGCATTATTAGAGGCATTACTATACGTGGAGTATTTAACCCTTGATCTTCCCGGGATGGCGAGACTGTCATATGCTGAGAGAATGGGCTTGTACACTCTGGAGTTTAGAAGGATGAGAGAGAAACATATAAATTATTAAAGGTTTGGACACGCTAGAGGCAGGAAACATGTTCCCGATGTTGGGGGAGTCCAGAACCAGGGGCCACAGTTTAAGAATAAGGGGTAAGCCATTTAGAATGGAGATGAGGAAATACTTTTTCACACAGAGAGTGGTGAGTCTGTGGAATTCTCTGCCTCAGGGGGCGGTGGAGGCCGGTTCTCTGGATACTTTCAAGAGAGAGCTAGATAGGGCTCTTAAAAATAGCGGAGCCAGGGGATATGGGGAGAGCACTGGCGTAACTCAACGGGACAGGCAGCATCTCTGGAGAGAAGGAATGGGTGACGTTTCGGGTCGAGACCCTTCTTCAGGCTGAGAGTCAGGGGAGAGGGAAACGAGAGATATAGATGGTGATGTAGCGAGATATAGAACAAAGAAATGCAAAAAAGTGACGATGATCAAGAAAGCATGCGGTGGGCTAGATGAAAACGAGTTACAGACAATGAAACTCACCAGGACCACAGTGAAACTGGTACAACTAAGGTGGGGGAGGGATGGAGAGAGAGGGAAAGCAAGGGTTACTTGAAGTTAGAGAAATCAGTATTCATACCGCTGGGGTGTAAGCTGCCCAGGTGAAATATGAGGAGCTGTTCTTACAATTTGCGCTGGGCCTCACCCTGACAGTGGAGGAGGCCCAGGACAGAAAGGTCAGTGTGGGAATGGGAGGGGAGTTAAAGTGTTTGGAAAGTGTTCTGGGATCATGTAGGTCCAGGCGGACTGAGTGGAGGTGTTCTTCCGGCTTAGTTTCACTGTTTCTACCCCTACCACAGCCAACAATGGACCATTGTGGGCTCCACATTTCTTTGATCGTCGTTGCTCTTTGCCTATCTTTCACTCGTTTGTCCTTTGTACCGTCTATATCTCTCATTTCCCTCCCCCCTGACTGCCAGTCTGAAGAAAGGTCCTGACCTGAAACGTCACCTATTCCTTTTCTCAAAGGATGCAGCCTGACCTGCTGTGTTTAGTTTAGAGATCAGTGTGGAAAAAGGCCCTTCGACCCACCGAGTCTGTGCCAACCAGCGATCCCCACACACTTAACACTATTCTACACACATTAGGGACAATTTACATTTATATCGAGCCGATTATCCTATATCCCTGCACGTCTTTGGAGCGTGGGAGGAAACCAGAGACCTCGGAGAAAACCCACGCGGGTCACGGGGAGAACGTACAAACTCCGCACAGACAGCACCCGTAGTCAGGGACGAGCCCGCGTCTCTGGCGCTGAAAGTGGTGTAATGCCCCTGTCCCACTTAGGAAACCTGAACGGAAACCTCTGGAGACTTTGCGCCCCACCCAAGGTTTCTGTGCGGTTCCCGGAGGTTGCAGGTGGTTGCCAGAGGTTGCAGGTAGTGGAAGCAGGTAGGGAGACTGATAAAAAAACCTCCGGGAACCGCACGGAAACCTTGGGTTTTTCACACAGAGAGTGGTGAATCTCTGGAATTCTCTGCCACAGAAGGTAGTTGAGGCCAGTTCATTGGCTATATTTAAGAGGGAGTTAGATGTGGCCCTTGTGGCTAAAGGGATCAGGGGGTATGGAGAGAAGGCAGGTACAGGATACTGAGTTGGATGCTCAGCCATGATCATATTGAATGGCGGTGCAGGCTCGAAGGGCCGAATGGCCTACTCCTGCACCTATTTTCTATGTTTCTATGACAGGGGCATTAGGCAGCAACTCTACCGCTGGAGTTACTCCGGCACTTTGTGTCGGCTTTCTTCCACAGCCCTGGGTGGTTGTGAAGCTGCTGCCAAGGTGTAGTTGGCAGAGGTTGGCTTCAGGTCAAGTTTCAAGGGTGCCTCGTGCAGACCCACACCAGGGACAATCATTGATGGCAGAGGCCAACATGTTCTGCACCAAAGACCTCTGTGAGGATGCGTTTGTAGTGAGGAGCGGCCGTGTAACTGAGCTCGCAAGATCTTTGTTTCCTTTCTTATTGAGAGCACCAAAGACTTTGGAAATAAATGTATACAAACCACCAGATTAAACGGCGATCAGAAAGCATAATGGGTTGTGGCTGGATGGCCAGCAGATTGGATTACAGCAGCAGTAAAGTGATACTTCGATAGTGGAGATCATTGATCACACGCTGTGCTGACAGCATCTCACAGCTCAACGAGGCTGTATTGATCCGCCAGAGAATGGACTGCAGGCTTGTCATGATCATACTCGCTTAGTGTTTAGTTTAGAGATACAGCGCGGAAACAGGCCCTTCGACCCACCGAGTCCGCACCGACCAGCGATCCCCGCACACGAACACTGTTCTACACACACAATGGACAATTTACATTAGTACAAGCCAATTAACCCACAAACTTGTACGTCTTTGTAGTGTGGGAGGAAACCGAAGATCTCGGACAAAACCCACGCAGGTCATGGGGAGAACGTACAAACTCCGTACAGACAGTACCCGTAGTTGGGATCAAATCCGGCGCTGCAAGCGCTGTAAGGCAGCCGCTCGACCGCTGCGCCATCGTGCCGCCGAAAATTGCGTTAAATTATGAGGCAAATGAGGACAAATGTGTTATGTACACAAGATAGGCACAAAAACCTGGAGTGACTCAGCGGGCCAGACAGCATACGATACCATACAATACGATAGAACTATATTGGCTGATCATCCACAATCAGCACCCCATGCCTGCCTTCTCCCCATATCCCTTGGCACTGCTATCTTTAAGAGCCCTATCTAGCTCTCTCTTGAAAGCATCCAGAGAATTGGCCTCCACAGCCTTCTGAGGCAGAGAATTCCACAGATTCACAACTCTCTGTGTGTAAAGATAGTTACTCCAGCATTTTACGTCCTGCAAAGACTAGAGGGCATGACTTTAAAGTGAGGGGGGGCAAGGTTTAAAGGAGATGTACGGGACATGGAGAGTGGTAAAGGGCGGTGGGGGTGGGTCAGGGTGGGGGTGGGGGTAGGGTGGGTCAGGGTGGGGGTGGGTCAGGGTGGGGGTGGGTCAGGGTGGGGGTGGGTCAGGGTGGGGGTGGGTCAGGGTGGGGGTGGGGTGGGTCAGGGTGGGGGTCAGGGCGGTGATGGAGGCCGATGGCATTGTGGCGTTTTAAAGATTTTTCGATAGACACTTGGATATACAAGTAGCAGAGGGATATGGATCATGTGCAGGCTGAGGAGATCAATTTAATTTGGCATCATGGTGGGCACGGACATTGTGGGCCGAAGGGCCTGTTCTATGTTCCATGTTTCATGGCTCCATATGTCGAGACCTTTCTTCCGACCTACCTGGGATGTCAGGACTTTCATATGAAGAAAGACTGGATAGACTCGGCTTGTACTCGCTAGAATTTAGAAGATTGAGGGGATTTAGAAGATAAGAGGGAAGTCTTTTAGGACCGAGATGAGAAAATCATTTTTTACACAGAGAGTGGTGAATCTGTGGAATTCTCTGCCACAGAAGGCAGTTGAGGCCAGTTCATTGGCTATATTTAAGAGGGAGTTAGATGTGGCCCTTGTGGCTAAAGGGATCAGGGGGTATGGAGAGAAGGCAGGTACAGGATACTGAGTTGGATGCTCAGCCATGATCATATTGAATGGCGGTGCAGGCTCGAAGGGCCGAATGGCCTACTCCTGCACCTATTTTCTATGTTTCTATCTTTCTATGAAACGTCACCCGTTCCTTCTATCCGGAGATGCTGCCTGTCCCGCTGAGTTACTCCAGCATTTTGCGTATGTCTTCCGTGGCCCCATGTTAAGCTGAGGCTGCTGTTGCTGTTAACATTGTGTGTCTGAGGCTCAGCGAGAAATGTCACACAATGCATCTTGACAATGGTGTACACTAAAGCACGAAGGAGAGGAGAATAATCTATTGTTTCAAAGGCAGTTGGCAGTGGACAGATCATCCAACATAGTACCATCTGTTCATTTATTATGTGGATTGATGAAAGCTGACCTGAATGATCCCGATGCATCGAGGCAGATGGCCAGCATTGTAAGTGTTAGGTACAGATGAGATTAGCCACAGTGCACTCATTAAGGCCACATGGGCCTGTCCTCACAGCCCAGGAGATGTCAGCTGGTGCACTCTATCCACACTCACTGACCTTTGCTGGATCTGGCGGTTTCTCAATCCGCATCCGGGCTTTGCCATCATGGAGTTCGGATGATGATAGGGCGGCAAGCTGGCGTAGCGGTAGACTGGCTGACTTACAGCGCTGACAGCTCCAGAGACCCAGGTTCCATCCCGGCTACGGGTGCTGTCTGTTCGGAAGTAGACACAAAATGCTGGAGTAACTCAGCGGGTGAGGCAGCATCTCTTCAGACTGAAGAAGGGCCTCGACCCGAAACGTCACCCATTCCTTCTCTCCAGTGATGCTGCCGGTCTCGCTGAGTTACTCCAGCATTTTGTGTCTATCTTCAATTCAAACCAGCATCTGCAGTTCTTTCTTACACACTGTACGGAGTTTGCACGTTCTCCCCGTGACCCGCGTGGGTTTTCTCCGGGTGCTCCGGTTTCCTCCCACACTTCAAAGACGTGTAGGTATGTAGGTTAATTGGCTTGGTATAAACGTAAACATTGTCCTTAGTGTGTGTAAGGTAATGTTAGTGTGCGGGGATTGCTGGTCGGTGCGGACTCGGTGGGCCGAAGGGCCTGTTTCCGTGCTGTGTCTCTAACCTAAAAAAAATAAACTGAGATAAAATGTCAGGGAACAGAGTAGAAAGATTGTCATTCTGCATCTAATAATAATAATAATAATAAATTTTATTTAATGGGCGCCTTTCAGACATCTCAAGGACACCTTACATAGTAATTGGAATAAAAACATATAATCGGAATATAACAGGTAAAAAAGACATCACAGAGACACAAATTAAAAACAGAATTCAATCCAAAGACAGAAAATCAAAAACACAGTGTGAAGAGAGAGCAGCGGCAGCCAAAACGCGCCAGCGTCCACTCTCTCTTCACGGCAGCCATCTTGGACACAGACCTACAGAACTACAATTAGACAAAAAAAAATCATCTAACCCAGGTTGAACCAGACCTGGTGCCATTGGGTGAAAATACTTTCACTGTCCTTCGGAACCTGTGACAATAAAGTATCAATGGCAGACAAAAATGCTGGAGGAACTCAGCGGGTGAGGCAGCATCTATGGAGCGAAGGAATAGGTGACTTTTCGGGTCAAGACCCTTAAGGGTGAGGCAGCATCTATGGAGCGAAGGAATAGGTGATGTTTCATGCAAAATGAAATCACAAAAGAAAGACACGAATGGTTAAAAATATGATCCAGTTCAGAAGAAATAGACAATAGACAATAGACAGTAGGTGCAGGAGTAGGCCATTCGGCCCTTCGTACCAGCACCGCCATTCAATGTGATCATGTGATGATGGCTAATCATCTAAAACCCGTTCCTGCTATTTCCACATATCCCTTGATTGTTAGCCCTGAGAGCTAAATCTAACTCTCTCTTGAAAACATCCAGTGAATTGGCCTCCACTGCCTTCTGTGGCAGAGAATTCCACAGATTCACCATTCATTCTCTGGGTGAAATAATTTTTCCTCATCTCAGTCCTAAATGGCCTGCCCCTTATTCTTAAACTGTGACCCCTGGTTCTGGACTCCACCAACACTGGGAACAGGAGTAGGCCATTCGGCCCTTCGTACCAGCACCGCCATTCAATCTGATCATGGCTGATCATCCACAATCAGTACCCCGTTCCTGCCTTCTCCCCATATCCCCTGACTCCGCTATCTTTAAGAGCCCTATCTAGCTCTCTCTTGAAAGCATCCAGAGAACCCGCCTCCACCGCCCTCTGAGGCAGAGAATTCCAGTGATGAGCACGAAAAAGATGCAATTAGCTCGGTGGTATTTAAATGTGATGAATGCAGTAAAGATAATGAACAAACCGTCTAAGTGCTCTCCTCAGCCATGGCAACATAAACGAGCAGATAATGCTCATTGCCATCTGTGTGAATCGCTGTGTGTTTAATAACTGTGCACTTGCTCAGGCTGAGTGTAGCAGCTGTGTGGGACTGTCACTGACAACAGTCTCTCCCTGTAATCACTGACAATTACCCCACGCTGAAGCCAGCCAGTGTTTACCCCCTTGGCTCAGCAGCTCAGAGACTTACTCGCTGGTGGGGCGATACCCCTCATGTCACCGTAAACACCCTCCTATGTCAATAGATATCCCCACTGCCAACTACACTTAAATCCCCTTTGTTTAAGAAAGAACTGCAGATGCTGGAAAAAAATCGACGGTAGACTTGATGGGCTGAATAGCCTGATTCTGCTCTGAGAACTAGAATGGCATTAGAAGGTAGACAAAAATGCAAGAGAAACTCAGCGGGTGAGGCAGCATCTATGGAGCGAAGGAATAGGTGACGTTTCGGGTCGAGACCCGGAAGGGTCTCGACCCGAAACGTCGCCTATTCCTTCGCTCCATAGATGCTGCCTCACCCATATAACCATATAACAATTACAGCACGGAAACAGGCCATCTCGGCCCTTCTAGTCCATGCCGAACACTTACTCTCACACCTAGTCCCATCTACCTGCACTCAGACCATAACCCTCCATTCCTTTCCCGACCATATACCTATCCAATTTATTTTTAAATGATAAAATCGAACCTGCCTCCACCACTTCCACTGGAAGCTCATTCCACACAGCTACCACTCTCTGGGTAAAGAAGTTCCCCCTCATGTTACCCCTAAACTTTTGTCCCTTACTTCTCAAACAATTCAAATAATTCTCAAATTCCCTTTGTTTAAGAAAGAACTGCAGATGCTGGAAAAATCGACGGTGGACAAAAATGCTGGAGAAACTCAGCAGGTGAGGCAGCATCTATGGAGTGAAGGAATAGGTGACATTTCGGGTCGAGACACGGAAGAGTCTCGACACGAAACGTCACTTATTCCTTCGCTCCACAGATGCTGCCTCACCCGCTGAGTTTCTCCAGCATTTTTGTCTACCTTTAAATCCCCTTTACTCTGATGGCCATGTTTGTGATCACTAGACCTTAAATTACAGAGAGTTGTGAATCTGTGGAATTCTCTGCCACAGAAGGCAGTGGAAGCCATTTCACTGGATGTTTTCAAGAAAGAGATTTAGCTCTTCGGGCTAACAGAATCAAGGGATATGGGGAGAATGCAGGAACGGGGTACTGATTTTGGATGATCAGCCATGATCATAATGAATGGCGGTGCTGGCTCGAAGGACTGAATGGCCAACGCCTGCACCTATTGTCTATGTTTTTATGGTACTATATTGGTGTGTCCACTGATGCTCACAGCTTCTGCTGTCCCTTTTCCCATCCTCTGCCGCCACACTTCCTTTAGCTGGTTAGAACGGAGACGAGGAAACACTTTTTCTCACAGAGAGTTGTGAGTCTGTGGAATTCTCTGCCTCAGAGGGCGGTGGAGGCAGGTTCTCTGGATGCTTTCAAGAGAGAGCTAGATAAGGCTCTTAAAAATAGTGGAGTCAGGGGATATAGGGAGAAGGCAGGAACGGGGTACTAATTGGGGATGATCAGCCATGATCACAGTGAATGGCGGTGCTGGCTCGAAGGGCCGAATGGCCTACTCCTGCATCTATTGTCTATTGTTATTCAGCTGTGAAACCCCTTTCGCCATGACTGCCCACTGCCCCGTCATCAAATGCCTCGAACATTGTGGCCATATCGAAGCATCTGGTGTCAATGTAAATTGTGGTCAATATAGAAACATAGAAACATAGAAATTAGGTGCAGGAGTAGGCCATTCGGCCCTTCGAGCCTGCACCGCCATTCAATATGATCATGGCTGATCATCCAACTCAGTATCCCGTACCTGCCTTCTCTCCATACCCTCTGATCCCCTTAGCCACAAGGGCCACATCTAACTCCCTCTTAAAGCACACGGCATTGGGGGTTCAGTATTGATGTGGATAGAGAACTGGCTGGCAAACAGGAAGCAAAGAGTAGGAGAAAATGGGTCCTTTTCACAATGGCAGGCAGTGACTAGTGGGGTACCGCAAGGCTCAGTGCTGGGACCCCAGCTATTTACAATATATATTAATGATCTGGATGAGGGAATTGAAGGCAATATCTCCAAGTTTGAGGATGACACTAAGCTGGGGGGCAGTGTTAGCTGTGAGGAGGATGCTAGGAGACTGCAAGGTGACTTGGATAGGCTGGGTGAGTGGGCAAATGTTTGGCAGATGCAGTATAATGTGGATAAATGTGAGGTTATCCATTTTGGTGGCAAAAACAGGAAAGCAGACTATTATCTAAATGGTGGCCGACTAGGAAAAGGGGAGATGCAGCGAGACCTGGGTGTCATGGTACACCAGTCATTGAAAGTGGGCATGCAGGTGCAGCAGGACCTTCCTAGTCCTCGAACAAAATGCAGAACTAACCTGTTGTTATTGAGGGGTTTTCCTCTGTTCGAGGCCCCTGTGGTTCAGAGGGGGAAGAGAGAGAGGTATAAAATGTTTCAACCCTTCAACTTCTCATTTCCTACACAATTGCTCTCTCTCTCTCTCACTCTCACTCTCGCTCTCTCTCAAGCAGCCCACTTACAGAATCTTATTATTCGTTGTGTTATCGTCATGTTTAGCTTAGTTCAGTTTAGTTTGGAGATACAGAGTGGAAACAGGCCCTTCGGCCCACCGAGTCCGTGCAGAATACGATTGTCCCTCCCGTACACTAGCTCTATCCTGCATGCGAGGTACAATTTTTACCATAGCCAATTAACCTGCAAACCTGCATGTCTTTGGAGTGTGGGAGCAAACCAGAGCACCCGGAGAAAACCCACGCAGGTCACGGGGAGAACGTACAAACTCCGTACAGACAGCACCTGTAGTCATGATCAAACCCGGGTCTCAGGTGCCGTGGGGCAGAGACTCTACCGCTGCGCCACCGTGCCGCCCCCAATATGTAGCTAATTTCTGCGTTTGCTTATGTAAGCCAAACTCCTTCTAAAAGTAATGAATAATGCCCTGTGATTATACATGTTTAGTTTGGTTTATTACCACATGTACTGTGGTACAGTGCAAAGCTTTTGTTGCGTGCTAACCAGTCAGTGGGAAGACGATACTTGATTACAATCGAGCCGTCCACATGGTTAAGGTGGTGACGTTTAGTGCGAGTCCAGTAAAGTCTGAATAAAGAGATCTCTGTTCTGTTTGTCTTCCTCTCTGCGCTGGTTTGAGAGTGGACCCTTGGTAGTGACGGGCTCTGTGCCCACCCCCCCCCCACCCCCCCCCCCCCCCCCCCCACCCCCCCCACACACACCGCCCTGTACGCAAACAAAACATCTTGTGACAATAAATTATCAAGTAATCAATCAAGCAATCGATCGATCAATAGATAAATGAATAGATAAATTATTAAATAAATAAATGTAAATAAATAAAGACAGACGGACAGACGGATAGATAGACAGACAGATAGACGGATAGACGGATAGACAGATAGACAGATAGACAGATAGACAGATAGACAGATAGATAGATAGACAGATAGATAGATAGATAGATAGATAGATAGATAGATAGATAGATAGATAGATAGATAGATAGATAGATAGATAGATAGATAGATAGATAGATAGATAGATAGATAGATAGATAGATAGATAGATAGATAGATAGATAGATAGATAGATAGACAGACTGATAGACAGATAGACAGACAGATGGACAGACTAATAATTTGGCCTTTTGACCTAAGCAGCATAAACAGCTACTAACGGATGGAAATCTCCCAGCCATTCAGCACGGGGCCAGCAGGGCATTTCACATCCAATGTTTCCTAGGTTGTCGAGTGTTGCTCCGTTGCCATGACCTCCGGTGATGAAGTGTGTGTGACCTTGATGTATGTTTCACTGTAATGACCCTGCATGTCCCCATTCACGCAGAGACAATGTGCTGATATTCTAGTGTACTTCACCCACTCTTTTCAATTGATGAAATCTTATTTAATGAAATGTTCTCCAGGAACTCATTCCTTTCATAAATCAGGGGATGACTGCACGTGATTTCAATCTCATCGTAAATTCTTGTGTTTGCCAGTAATTGTTTTTGCTCATATTGATCATAGACGTTTCTGGTTGGGACCATTCTTCAGACTGATTGCAGTAGGAGGGGGGGAGAAAGCTGGAAGGGAGGTTGGGTGGGGGCAGGACAAAGCCTGGCAAGTGATAGGTGGATATGGGGGAGGGGGTTTGCCCTCCCCCCCTCTCTTCCAGAATTCACCCACCCACTACAATCAGTTGGAAGAAAGGTCCCGACTCGAAACGTCACCTATCCATGTTCTCCACAGATGCTGCCTGACCCGCTGAGTTACTCCAGCACTCTGTGAACTGTCACCTATCCATGTTCTCCACAGATGCTGCCTGACCAGCTGAGTTACTCCAGCACTCTGTGTCTTTTTTCCAAGTAAATCAGACCGGCTGGAGTGAACATCGGCAAATGCTTTATCTTGGCTGCTATGTTACACAGACTTTGGTCGAGAATGTATCTCCTGGATTGTGAACAGTTTAATGATACATGATACTCCTCTAAGGAAATAGATTAGCTTGCCTCACATTATGTTGGCTTCTGGCCCAGGCATTGAAAACATCCTGTGATCAGAGCGCCAATGTCAATGAGATGCATGTCTGTAGGGTTGGAATGACACCCTTCACCCGCTGGTCACGTGGAGAACAAACTGACAGGACAGTGTCTCTGCCGACTTGTTCTTCCCTTGTACATAGGTTTGCCAACTGTCCCGTATTAGCCGGGCCATCACGTATATTGGGCTAAATTGGTTTGTCCCATACGGGACCGCCCTTGTCCCGTATTTCCACTGCTACCACTCCAGTCGAGAGGACTGTCCCACTTTTTTCGGCAACTTGCCGGCACCCATCATAGTCGCAGCAGTTGGCCGAAAATGTTCAACATGTTGAAAATCCAGCGGCGACCAGAAAAAGGCGACTACTCACGACCATACAGGCGTCACGTGTCGACATGTCGCGGGTTGACGCCTGTATCTTTTGTATAAACCAGCATCTACAGTTGCTTGTTTCTACAGCATCATATGAACTTCATCTAAGGCTGATCGCGATGGATGTTATTGTTATAGGGACCAGTCACAAAGTAAAGAAGTGCAGGGAATTTTACCGCATTCTGGACAACATCCTCTTTACCAAATGACCTATGTCCAATCGCGGTCCAATCTCTCCCGACCTATGTCCAAGATACCTCATGCCCTTCGTTTAATGTGGCTAAATTGTGGCTAGTGCTGGGATTCCGTTGGAGGTGGCTGTTCAGCCACAGGAGATCCTTTTTCCCCTGGGGCTATCAAACTGTACAACTCATCCCCCTTCTATCATGGGGTAAACTGACTCCCCCTCCCCTCCCCTCCCCTCCCCCCTCCCCAATCTATGCACATCCCCAATCCTTTCCACTCATCACTTTAATTTCATGTTTCATGTCTCTTGTGTTTTTATGACTGTTGGCAGATCAATTTCCCTCCTGGGATAAATAAAGTTCTATCGTATCGTATCTTAGACACAAAGTGCTGGAGTAACTCAGCGAGCCAGGCAGCATCAGGTCAAGGAATGTGTAATGGTGAATGGTGAGGATGTGTAGCCTATACAGGGGTCAACATCTGGAGTTGTGTAGTCTGTACAGGGGTCAACATCTGGAATTGTGTAGCCTGCACTTGAATCAACACCTGGAGTTCTGGAGTTGTGTACCACGTACTTGAGTCAATACCTAGGATGTGCAACTTGTACACAGGTCAGTGTGTGTAGATGTGTATGCTGCACAGGGGTCAACATCTGGAGTTGTGTAGTCTGTACAGGGGCAACATCTGGAGTTGTGTAGTCTACAGGGGCAACATCTGGAGTTGTGTAGTCTGTACAGGGGCAACATCTGGAGTTGTGTAGTCTGTACAGGGGTCAACATCTGGACTTGTGTAGTCTGTACAGGGGCAACATCTGGAGTTGTGTAGTCTGTACAGGGGCAACATCTGGAGTTGTGTAGTCTGTACAGGTGCAACACCTGGAGTTGTGTAGTCTGTACAGGGGCAACATCTGGAGTTGTGTAGTCTGTACAGGGGCAACATCTGGAGTTGTGTAGTCTGTACAGGGGCCAACATCTGGAGTTGTGTAGTCTGCACAGGGGCAACATCTGGAGTTGTGTAGTCTGTACAGGGGCCAACATCTGGAGTCGTGTACCCTGCACTTGATTCAACATCTGGAGTTCTGCACCCTGTACACGGGTTAATGAATGAGATGCAATGGCTGGAGTAACTCAGCGGGATAGGCAGCTTCTGTGGAGTGAAGGAAGGGGTGAGTGTGCCTTGTGCTCCAGTCAATGTTCATCTGAGGGATTGTTCACTGCATCGTTTCACATACCAACCTCATCATGACCAATGCCTGGGCAACATATCCCCAGAGCCGTGACTCTTCCCAGAGAGATGGGGTTTCCAGAAGTTAGTTAAACAACAATCTGTGGAAAATATACTTTTATTATATTGTTGATATAATTATCTTCTGTGTTTTATTCTCAGTTTCCAGAAATGGAAGAAACTGTGATCTGGGAGCAGCAAACAGTATCGCTACACCGGGTAAATCCTCAATTTCTGGTATTTTCTTCCCCTTTTCATAAATGATAGGAGCAGAATTAGGCCATTCGGCCCATCAAGTCTACTCCGCCATTCAATCATGGCTGATCTATCTCCTAACCCCATTCTCCTGCCCTCTCCCCGTAACCCCTGACAACCGCACTAATCAAGAATCTATCTATCTCTTAGTTCAATCAGACGTCTAATGGATCAGCTTCATCCATGGACACACCGGCCCCCCCTATACGAGGGAGGTTGGAATACAGCTTATCATAAACATACCACAAAATGGCCAGTACAGCCTGTGTGCCAGCCTGCCTACTTTAAATCCAGCGTCTCTGTATAAAATTGGCCACGTACTTGAGTCAATACCTGCCTACTCTAAACATTTAAATCACTCCTTTAATGATTTCATGCACCGCCTTATTCTCATTGTGCAGATTGATGAACATTTTAGTCCAGTTTAAACTAACATTTGAGTCCACTTTTTCTGCCCTGTCCCAGCAGTTTACCTCCACTTTAGAGCTCCCCCCCTCCCCCCCTCCCTCCCCCCCTCCCGCATTCAGGTATAGAAGTGTGAAAATGCACACCTCCAGATTCAGGGACAGTTTATTCCCAGCTGTTATCAGGCAACTGAACCATCCTATCACCAACCAGAGAGCGGTCCTGAACTACTATCTACCTCTTTGGTGACCCTGGGACTATCTTTGATCGGACGTTGCTGGCTTTACCTTGCACTAAACGTTATTCCCTTATCATGTATCTGTACACTGTGGGCGGCTCGATTGTAATCATGTATTGTCTTTCCGCTGGCTGGTTAACACGCAACAAAAGCTTTTCCCTCGGTACACGTTCACCAAGATGCAGCACAGAACGCCACAGGAGATCCTTCTTCCCTGTGGCTATCAAACTTCTCCCCCTTCTGTCGTGGGGTAGACTGATTCCCCTCCCCCACCCCCCTCCCCCCCTCCCCAATCTTTGCACTTCCCCAATCCATTCCACCCGTCTTTTTAATATCATGTTTTATGTTTCTTGTGTTTTATGATTGTTGTCATAATGATCATAATGATTGTTTTATTATTAATGTTTTATGTGTCATTCCTAACTGTCACTGTATGTCATGTTGTCACTTGCGGGCGGAGCACCAAGGCAAATTCCTTGTATGTGAATACTTGGCCAATAAACCTATTCATTCATTCATTCAACTTTTCCCTCCTGGGATAAATAAAGTTCTATCGTGTCGTATCATGACAATTATCTAAACTAAACTGAGCTGAACTGAACTGATTTCTCAGGCAGTCTGTGGTCATTCCTAATCCTTCCTGTTGTGATCCAGGATTCCAAGATCGGGTTTGGCATCGCCATATCGGGAGGGAAGGACAAACCCAGCAGCAGCACCGGGGAGACGGCCATCCTCGTCTCAGACGTTGTCCCGTCTGGACCAGCCAACGGAAAGATTCAGTGAGTAAAAACATCCCAAAACAACCAGGATTAGGACTCATGGAGTCACGGAGTCATAGAGTGATACAGCGTGCGAACAGGCCCTTCGGCCTAACTTTCCCACACCGGCCAACATGTCCCATCTACAGTAGTCCCACCTGCCCGTGTTTGACCCATATCCCTCCAAACCTGTCCTATCCATGTACCTGTCTAACTGTTTGTTAAACGTTGGGATAGTCCCAGCCTCAACTTCTTCCTCTGCCAGCTCGTTCCATGCACCCACCACCCTCTAAAAGTTACCCCTCAGATTCCTATTAAATCTTTTCCCTTTCACCTTAAACCTATGTACTCTGGTCCTCGATTCACCTACTCTGGGCACGAGACTCTGTGCATCCTGAGGGGGAGTAATAGATGGCATACAGTCCAGAGAATCCAAGAGGTTTCTTGATAATAGCCTCATAATGCTGGAGTAACTCAGCGGGACAGGCAGCATCTCTGGAGAGAGGAGTGGGTGACGTTTCGGGTCAAGACCCTTCTTGAGACTGAAGAAGGGTCTCCACCTGAAACGTCACCCATTCCTTCTCTCCAGAGATGTTGCCTGTCCCGCTGAGTTACTCCAGCGTTAAGTGTCTATCTTCAGTGTGAACCTGTATCTATCTTCTACAGGTACACAAAATTGCTGGAGGAACTCAGCGGGTGCAGCAGCATCTATGGAGCGAAGGAAATAGGCGACGTTTCGGGCAGGTTCGTTGATAATAATAATAATAATAAATTTTATTTGCGGGCGCCTTTCAAAGTCTCAAGGACACCTTACAGAAATTAACAGGAGTAAAAAAACATGTAGTCGGAGTAAAATAAATAATAAGGACATCACCAATACACAAATTAAAGACAGAATTCGCTCCAAAGACAAAAAAAATCAAAAACACAATGTGAAGAGAGAGCAGCGGCAGCTAAACCGCGCCAGCGTCCACTCTCCCTCCCGACAGCCATCTTGGACACAAACTAAAATATTCACTTACACACAAAAAATCATCCCCCCACAATGGTTACCACTGTGGGGGAAGGCACAATGTCCAGTCCCCATCCCCAGATCTCCCAAAGTCAGATAATATTTGTGCTGGTTTAGGTGACGGATGTCCGTGATAAAAATTAAACTACTTTTCCTTTATCCTTCTCTCTTCCAATGTTGGAAGAAGGGTCCCGACCGGAAACATTGCCTGTACATTCCCTGCACAGATGCTGCCTGACCCACTGAGTTCCTCCAGCATTTAGTTTTTGCTCTATATATTATTAATTGAGTACAAGAGGGCCCTCTAATGGAATAAGAACATTTTAGCAACCAGATAATTACATTGATGATAATAAATTAGATGTTGCCAGAGTCTGAGGTTGAAGCAGCCATCTCCTTTGTCACGTCAACTAGGGTGTTAGTTTAGATATAACACTCATAGGGTGCAGGAAGGAGCAAGATAAACAATGCTGGAGTAACTCAGCGGGACAGGCAGCATCTCTGGAGAGAAGGAATGGGTGACGCTTCGGGTCGAGACCTTTCTTCATACTCAATGGGTAAGGATTCGGGTCGAGATCGTTCTTCAGCCTGAAGAAGAGTCTCGACCCGAAACAATAGACAATCGACAATAGGTGCAGGAGTAGGCCATTCGGCCCTTCGAGCCAGCACCGCCATTCAATGTGATCATGGCTGATCATCCCCAATCAGTACCCCGTTCCTGCCTTCTCCTGCCTTCAAACGTCACCCATTCCTTCTCTCCAGAGATGCTGCCTGTCCCGCTGAGTCACTCCAGCATTTTGTGTCAATCCAGACTGGGAATGGTTGCTCCTACATTTTGTTGAGATAGGAGAAAGCATATTTCAGCGAACTCAAGAGGGCGACTGGTGGAGACCCTGCTTTCATTCTGACTGAAGATAGACACAAAAAGCTGGAGTAAGTCAGCGGGTCAGATAGCATCTCTGGAGAAAAGGAATAGGTGACGTTTTGGGTTGGAAGTTTGATACGTTCTCCGTTTGATCTGCGTGGGATCAGGTTTCCTCCCGCACTCCAACGACGTGCAGTTTTGCAGGTTCTAAACTCCGTACAGACAGCACCCGTAGTTAGGATCGAACCGGGGTCTCTGGCGTTGTGAGGCAGCAACTCCACCGCTGGGCCATTATTATCGTTTGAAATGTTGTGCCACTGAGACATCTGCAGGATTAACCCGGATGCTTCTCCCTTTCCAGGATTAAGGACAGGATCGTTATGGTGAACGGCGTTTCCATGGAAAATGTGCCTTCTTCATTTGCCATCCAGTGTCTGAAGAGTTCTGGGAAAGTAGCTAACATCGTGAGTGTGATGAAGGTTCTGTGTGGTGTTGAGGCTGAGTGAAGTCTCTACGTTTCACTTCTGTCCGCTGGTTTCACGACTTTATTAGACGTTCGGCTATGAATCGAAATCCATCAAATTAACCTCAAGCGCGGACTGGACCTTGAACATGTCGCCAGAACCCAGCGCCTCTTGCATGCGGGCTCAGTGGACTATTTCTGTACACTTTGCTAATCGGTGATGTGCTTAGGTATGGCAATACTCCACTAGGCTGTCACAGAGTCACACAGCGCGGAAACAGGCAGTCCTGCCCAACATGCCCACACCGCCCAGCTACACTAGTCCCACCTGCCTGTGTTTGGTCCATATCCCTCCAAACCTGTCCTATCCATGTACCTGTCCAACTGTTTCTTAAACATTGCGATAGAAACTGTTTGTCAGAAAATAATTGTAATGTTTATTTGCACCAGTGAACCACGGCAGACAGGTCATGAAGGTTAGTTTACTTTAGTTTAGTTTAGTTTAGAGATACAGCATGCAAACGGGCCTTTCGGCCCACAGAGTCCGCACCGACCAGTGCTCGCCCTGTACACACGAGGTGTTCCTTCTACACACTAGGGACAATTTACCAAAGCCAATTAACCTACAAACCTGTACGTCTTTGGAGTGTGGGAGGAAACCGGAGCACCCGGAGAAAACCCACACGGTCACGGGGAGAACATGCAAACTCCGTACAGACAGCACCCGTAGTCGGGATCGAACCCGGGGTCTCTGGTCTGGCGCTGTGAGGCAGCAACTCTACTGCTGCGCCACCAGGCTGCTCGTGTTAACTTCCACGTATTAATCGCAAAAAAAATCTCCCAATGTGATGATATTTATATCGATCACTTCATCAATCCTGACTGGTAACTTATCTAGCAAACCAATTACACTCTTGCTAAAAGATTCAGGACAACCTTTGATCCAATTCAAAGTTGAGTTTAGCGTGTGCGGCACGGTGGCGCAGTGGTAGAGTTGCTGCCACACAGCGCCAGAGACCCGGGTTCGATCCCGACTACCGGTGCCGTCTGTACAGAGTTTGTACGTTCTCCCCGTGACCTGCATGGGTTTCTTCTGAGATCTTTGTTTTCCTCCCACACTCCAAAGACGTACAGGTTTGTAGGCTAATTGGCTTGGTGTATGTGTAAATTGTCCCTTGTGTGTGTGTTGGATAGTGTTAGTGTGCGGGGATCGCTGGTGGGAATGGACTCAATGGGCCAAAGGGCCTGTTTCCGCGCCGTATCTCTAAACTAAACTAAACTAAATTCCCAACGTAGCCATTCTTTAACATCACTGGATTCGCTGGGCTTGTATTCACTGGAATTTAGAATTCCCGATGTTGGGGGAGTCCAGAACAAGGGGCCACAGTTTAAGAATAAAGGGGAGGCTATTTAAAACTGAGATGAGAAAAAAATGTTTTCACCCAGAGAGTTGTGAATTTGTGGAATTCTCTGCCACAGAGAGCAGTGGATAGAGTTAGATAGAGCTTAAGGGGATAGCGGAATCAAAGGGATATGGGAAGAAGGCTGGCCCATCCCTTGTCCCATCCTCTGCCTCCACACTTCCTTTAACTGGTTAGAACGGAGACGAGGAAACACTTATCTCACAGAGAGTGGTGAGTCTGTGGAATTCTCTGCCTCAGAGAATTCCACAGAAGTATCCAGAGGCAGGTTCTCTGGATACTTTCAAGAGAGAGCTTGATAGGGCTCTTTAAAATAGTGGGGTCAGGGGATATGGGGAGAAGGCAGGAACGGGGTACTGATTGGGGATGATAAGCCACAATCACATTGAATGGTGGTGCTGGCTCGAAGGGCCGAATGGCCTACTCCTGCACCTATTGTCTATGTTCTATTATGTTGGTTGGTCTTGAACATTCAATGCGTAGCTGGTTTCTTGAGCCAGACGCGGAGAGATCTGGCGATGACTAATAGTTAATGTCCTTCCTATCCAGACAGTGAAGAGGCCCCGCACTGTCCACATCCCCGTGACCAGCCCGGCCCCGGCCCTGGCTCCGGGCTCCTTCTATTCCGATTCAGACTTTGCCCACGACGATGCGTCTGACGAGGACGAGGACTACGACCCGGCCGACAGGAACCTGCGGCGGATCCAGAACCAGAACCTGTACCACGAGGATCACCGGCACGGTGACAGCGACCGGTACTCTGAGAGAAACCACAGCCACGACCGCAACCCCAGCCCGTCACGGAGTTACAACCGCAGCCCCAGCCCCCCACGCAGCCACAACCATCAACACAACAGCCACTACAACCGGGACTACAGGAGAGAGGACAGCCCGGCCTCGAGTCACCATGACCAGACCAGCCACCAACCGGTCAAACAGCCCATCAAGAGCTTCCTCATTAAAAACGCCAGGGATGAAGGTGAGAGGGAATTCTGTCGGATTACACCAGCAATGGAAGCACTCCTGCCACTAATCACGCTGAAGCACCATTGGTGATAAACATCACTGCTGGTGTTCTGCCAAAGAGAGACACAGAGTGCTGGAGTAACTCAGCGGGTCAGGCAGCATCTGTGGAGAACATGGATAGGTGACGTTTCTTCAGTCTGAAGAAGGGCTCAGACCCAAAACACCAACCACCCATTTTTCTCCAGGGATACTGCCTGTCCCGTTGAGTTACTCCAGCACCTTGTGTCACGATCTTCGGTATAAGCCAGTAACTGCAGTTGCTTCCAACACATTGGTGTGATGTCAGGTGGACAGTGGGATGTGGACTGGGCTGTGTCGTGTGGGCTGAGGGGGGTGGGCTGTGTCGTGTGGGGGGGTGTGGGCTGTGGGGGGTGTGGGCTGTGTCGTGTGGGGGGGTGTGGGCTGTGGGGGGTGGGCTGTGTCGTGTGGGGGGGTGTGGGCTGTGGGGGGTGGGGTGTGGGCTGTGTCGTGTGGGGGTGTGTGGGCTGTGGGGGGTGGGGGGTGGGCTGTGTCGTGTGGGGGGTGGGGTGACCTGTCGATTCCAGTTCAGTCACAAACTACTTCACGTTGCTTTCACACCAGTGACATCACCTATGGGAACACACGTATCCAGGCTCTAGAAATCCACATTTAGACAATAGACAACAGGTGCAGGAGTAGGCCATTCGGCCTTTGAGCCAGCATCACCATTCAATGTGATCATGGCTGATCATCCACAATCAGAACCCCGTTCCTGCCTTCTCCCCATATCCCCTGACTCCGCTAACTTTAAGAGCTCTGTCTAACTCTCTCTTGAAAGTATCCAGAGAACCGGCCTCCACTGCCCTCTGAGGCAGAGAATTCCACACACTCACAACTCTCTGTGTGAAAAAGTGTTTCCTCATCTCCGTTCTAAATGGCTGACCCCTTATTCTTAAACTGTGGTCCCTGGTTCTGGACTCCCCCAACATCGTGAACATGTTTTCTGCCTCTAGCGTGTCCAAACCCTCACGTAGGAGCAGAAATAGGTCATTCGGCCCATCAAGTCTCTATTCAATCATGGGTAATCTATGTTTCCCTCTTAACCCTATTCTCCTGCCTTCTCCCTGTAACCTCTGACACCCGTACCCAAGGCATTTCTTTAGTCAGAGGGTGGTGAATCTGTGGAATTCATTGCCGCAGAAGGCTGTGAAGACCAAGTCGTTGGGTATTTTTAAAGCGGGGGTTATGGGGAGAAGGCAGGAGAATGGGGTTGAGAGGGAAAGATAGGTCAGCCATGATTGAATGGCGGAGTAGACTTGATGGGCTGAATGGCCTAATTCTACTCCTATGACTTATGAACCATTGTAGCGTGATCAACATTTCTAGGTAGTTAAGTTTAGTTTAGAGATACAGCGCTGAAACAGGCCCCGAGTCCGCACCGACCAGCGATCGCCGCACACTTACACTATCCTACCCACACAAGGGACATGTGCTTATCCCAAGCCAATTAACCTACAAACCCCTACGTCTTTGGAGTGTGGGAGGAAACCGGGGATCCTGGAGAAAACCCACGCAGGTCACGGGGAGAACGTACAAACTTCACGTAAGTACTGGCGCCCGTAGTCAGGATCAAGCCCGGGTGTCTGGCACTGCAAGGCAGCAACTCTACCGCTCTGCCACCGTCTTTGGTACACTGAAGTGGTGCAATAGTGACAATCCTAATTTAGTTTTGTGCACCATTCTACCCACAGAATATGGACTGAGGTTAGGGAGTCAAATCTTCATTAAACACATGACGTCGAGTGGTCTTGCCTCAAAGGAAGGCGTGTTACAGGAGGGAGACATCATACTGAAGGTAAGAGATGCCAAGTTTATACAGCTGCTAATGAATGAAGATTGACCAATTGTATTTGTAGAAAATAGGTGCAGGAGGAGGCCATTCGTTCCTTCGAGCCAGCACCGCCATTCTTTGTGAACATGGCTGATCATCCCCTATCAATAACCCGTGCCTGCCTTCTCCCCATATCCCTTGACCCCACTAGCCCCTAGAGCTCTATCCAACTCTCTCTTAAATCCATCCATTGACTTGGCCTCCACTGCCCTCTGTGGCAGGGAATTCCATAAATTCACAACTCTCTGGATGAAAAAGTTTTTTCTCACCCCAGTGTTAAATGACCTCCCCTTTATTCTAAGACTGTGGCCCCTGGTTGCGCTGGTGAAAGTTGGGGGCGAAAGTCAACGATTCCTTTGTGTGTTTGGGCTAGATCAACGGCATTGTGACAGAGAACATCTCTCTGGAAGATACAAAGTCACTGATTGAGAAATCGGAGGGGAAGCTGAACCTGGTGGTTCTCCGGGACAACGAGCAGTTCCTGATCAACGTCCCGGAGATGGAGGACAGCGATGACAACAACTCGGGGATGGAAGGTGAGAGGCCAGACGGCCGAGGCTGCGTTTCATTTCAGCAGCTTCTCAAATGATGAAGGGGCTCGACCCGCAAACGTCACCCATTCCGTCTCTCCAGAGATGCTGCCTGCCCCGCTGAGTTACTCCAGCATTTTGTATCTACCTTCGGTGTAAACCAGCATCTGCAGTTCCTTCCTACCCTTCTCAAGGGAAGTGTTCACTGCCACTGGCTGCCCAGTAGAATTCTCTTTCCTTTTATTTTAAATTTATGCTCGAACATTACGTAAGGTCATATGGAACAGGAGTAGAATTAGGCCATTCGGCCCATCAAATCTATCCCACCATTCAATCATGGCTGATCTATCTCTCCCAACTAACCCCATTCTCCTGCCTTCTCCCCTGACACCTCCTCTGACACCCGCACTAATCAAGAATCTATCTATCTCTGCCTTAAAAATATCCGCTGACTTGGCCTCCACAGCCGTCTGTGGCAAAGAATTCCACAGATTCACCACCCTCTGACTAAAGAAATTTCCCCTCATCTCCTTCCCAAAAGATCGTCCTTTAAGTCTGAGGCTGCGACCTCTGGTCCTAGACTCTCCCACCAGTGGAAACATCCTCTCCACATCCACTCTATCCAGGCCTTTCACTATTCTGTAAGTTGCAATGAGGTCCTCAATGAGCTCATCATAGATTAACCTACTCATTCCTGGGATCATTCTTGTAAACCTCCTCTGGACCCTCTCCTGAGCCAGCACATCCTTCCTCAGATATGGGGCCCAATATTGCTCACAATATTCCAAATGTGGCCTGACCAGCGCCTTAGAGAGCCTCAGCGTTACATCCCTGTGTTTGTATACAAGCCCTCTTGAAATAAATGCGAGCATTGAGTTTGCTTCCTTTACTACCGATAATATTATTATAATAATAAAGCTATTCTAAAATACAACTAAGCTAAATATTGTGGGATTGCACCTTTATGGAGGGTGCAGGTTCCTGTTGTTCCTTTCGCAAAGGATTAAGTGGAAAGAACAACGAGAGGGACTGATTTTTTTCTCTCTCTGAAGTTATTGTTGATCTTCCATTAAGATTAGTTTAGTTTTAGTTTATTGTCACGAGCAGCGATGTACAGTGAGATGCTTTTTGTTGCGTGCTAACCAGTCAGCGGAGAGACTGTGCATGATCACAATCGAGCCGTCCACAGTGTACAGATCAAGGAAAAGGGGAGAACATGGATAGGTGACGTTTCACAGAGTGCTGGAGTAACTCAGCGGGTCAGGCAGCATCTATGGAGCTAAGGAAATAGGTAACGTTTCGGGCCGAAACCCGTAAGGGTTTCGGCCCGAAACGTTGCCTATTTCCAGAAGGATTTCGGCCCGAAACGTTGCCTATTTCCAGAAGGGTTTCGGCCCGAAACGTTGCCTATTTCCAGAAGGGTTTCGGCCCGAAACGTTGCCTATTTCCAGAAGGGTTTCGGCCCGAAACTTTGCCTATTTCCTTAGCTCCATAGATGCTGCTGCACCATAACTCAGTGGGTCAGGCAGCATCTGTGGAGAACATGGATAGGTGACGTTTCACAGAGTGCTGGAGTAACTCAGCGGGTCAGGCAGCATCTGTGGAGAACATGGATAGGTGACGTTTCACAGAGTGCTGGAGTAACTCAGCGGGTCAGGCAGCATCTGTGGAGAACATGGATAGGTGACGTTTCACAGAGTGCTGGAGTAAGCTCAGTGCTGGAGGGGAGCGTAGACTCTGGGATGGGTGTGCTTGAGAGGCGTATGAGGCACAAGGTGCAGGCCATCCTGAAAAACCCCGGGCATCCCCTCCATGTAATTCTGGAGAGTCAAAAGAGCACTCAGAACAACAACCGGCTCCTCTCCCTGCCCTGTAGAACGGAGCGGTTCAGGAGATCCTTCATCCCGGCAGCCATTAGATTTTATAATTCGGACCGCTAGGCTGTAGGGGGATGCATTTTGCAATTTTTAATTTTTAATTGTTAATTATTGGTCTTTTTAAATATTTATTGCTCTCAGGTAATGTCCACATTGTATTCTATGTATTTTCTGTCTGCGTTCGTTTTAAATCTGTGGGTTTGTTGGTTGGGGGCTTCTGGACATCTGAATTTCCCTGAGGGGATCAATAAAGTATTTATTATTATTATTATTATTAACTCAGCGGGTCAGGCAGCATCTGTGGAGAACATGGATAGGTGACGTTTCACAGAGTGCTGGAGTAACTCAGCGGGTCAGGCAGCATCTATGGAGCTAAGGAAATAGGCAACGTTTCGGGCCGAAACCCTTCCGGGTTTCAGCCCGAAACGTTGCCTATTTCCAGAAGGGTTTCAGCCCGAAATGTTGCCTATTTCCTTAGCTCCACAGATGCTGCTGCACCATAACTCAGCGGGTCAGGCAGCATCTGTGGAGAACATGGATAGGTGACGTTTCACAGAGTGCTGGAGTAACTCAGCGGGTCAGGCAGCGTCTCTGGAGAATATGAACATGGATTTCTTCATACTGAGAAGTCTGAAGAAAGATCCTGACCCAAAACGTTGCCTATCCATGTCCTCCAGAGATGTTACCTGACCTACTAAGTTACTCCAGCACTTTGGGTTTTGCTCAAGATTCAGATCCATGGATGTGTATGATATGTTTGTAAAACATTCATGCCCAGTCTTAAGTAAATGAATCAACATGGGCGGCACGGTGGAGCAGCGGGTGGAGCTGCTGCCTCACAGCGCCAGAGACCCGGGTTCGATCCTGACCTCAGATGCTGTCTGCACGGAGTTTGCACGTTCTCCCTGTGACCACGTCGGTTTCCTCCCACATTCCAAAGACGTGCGGGTTTGTAGTTTAATTGTGTACAATTTCCCCTAGTGTGTAGGATGGGAAAGTGGGATAACTTCGAACTTGTGTGAATGGGTGACCGACAGTCAGTGTGGACTCAATGGGCCGAAGGGCCTGTTTCTAAGATGCAGCACTAAAACTAAACATCAAACTATAACTTCCACTAAAACATCGGGCAAAAGAAGACTGATCAACACGTGTGAATAGTTTATATTTCCGCAACTTTAAAATTAGAAGTGTCACTCTGTGCTGAGTTCAACTAGGACATGGGCATGGTTGGATGTGGGTGGGAGATGGACAGACCAGGGAGATCGATGTAAATGTTAATATTTATTGGTTGTAGCTGGCACCGTCTACACACACGGCAGGAGGAGGATAACTATACAACGAGGCTTTTAATGGCCAATTTTCACAATAAAAGTCCAGTTAAAAAATGCAATGTCTACTCTATATCCTGGTGCTGGCTTTAGGATTAATGAACAGAGGCGTGTTGTTTTAAAATAAAATGAAGGATAAAGCTTGAATTCCCAGATTGTTCTAATTATCTGCAACTTCTCCACAGATATTTCAGATCTGGATTCTGAACGTCCTGCTTCACCCATCGCTAGGCCCGAGCCCGTCAACACCATGAAGACCAACGGCAGGTGGGTGGGTGGTGGTCCACAAAGCAGAGCCATGGGGACCATGGCCGGGTGATGGGGCACAGTGAGGGGGGATAGGGACAGGGATGTGGGCACAGTGAGGGGGGATAGGGACGGGGATGTGGGCACAGTGAGGGGGGATAGGGATGAGGATCAAGTTCACGTTCAAGTTACATTTATTGTCACCTGCACCACTTTCTCCACTGAGATATGAGTGACCATACAGCCATACGAATAAAAATAACACAACACACGATAGATTTAACATGAATATTCCCACACAGCGGAATCAACGTTTCCCACTGTGAGGGTAAGGCATTACAGTTCAGTCATCTTCCTCTTGTTCACCCGTGGTCGGGGCTATTGACCGCTCCGCAGTGGCCACTACGGTGGCCAGATGTACAGGCCCTAGGATATGGACACAGTAACACAGTGAGGATAGGAAGCATGTTATGAGGCATAGTAACGAGAGGTGATGACTATGTTATAGAGCACTGTAACAGGAGATAAACCTAAGTACAGTACACCTCGCAGTTCCCAAGTATCTACAAAACATCTTATTTCTTCAGATTTAAAATTAACTGGTCAAATGTAATTTTTACAAAACCACGTATCCCTCAGTTTCTCCAAGTGCCCTGCGACAATGACTTTAATGTTGGCTTATAGCATTCTCCCTCTGACAGGCGTAGCTTAAGCTGCCGGCAGTTTCTGGCCTTCTGCCTCCACCCATCCCCCGAGAACCAACACTATCAGTAACCTGATCACATTTTGGACCCATTTTGATGTGTGAGGAACTTGTGCCGGTCTGAAACTTCCCATCTGGTCCATTCAGAGGTGGACTGGTGGGGGTAGACTGGTGGAGGGGGGGGGGGTGGTTAGACAGGTTGGGGGGGGGGGGATCATAATATCATAATACAGCTGTACAAGACAGTGCCGAGGCCACATTTGGGGTAATGTGTAGGAAGGAACTGCAGATGCTTGTTTAAACCGAAGATAGACACAATGCTGGAGTAACTCAGCGTGACCTGCAGCATCTCTGGAGAGAAGGAATGGGTGACGTTTCAGGTCGAGACCTTTCTTCAGACTGAAACAGAAACGTCACCCCGTTCCTTTGGATTATTGTGTTCAGTTTTGGTCACTCTGTTCTAGTTAAGATGTTAAGCTGGAAAGGGCCTAGAGATGTTTACAAAGATGTTCCCCGGACTTGATCTACAGGGGGAGAGTTTAATCAGGTTAGGACTTTATTCCTAGGATCCCAGGAGAATGAGGGGTGATGTTATGGAGGTGTATAAGATTGTGAGAGGAATAGATCGGGTAGACACAAAGATGTTTACCCAGCGTAGGGGAATCGAGAACCAAAGGACACAGGTTTAAGGTGAAGGGGTTAAGATTTATTAGGAACCCGAGGGGCAACTTTTATTGTTACACAAAGGCTGCCGGAGGAGGTCGTTGAGGCAGGTCCTATCATGACATTTTTGTTTAAATGGACAATTACATGGCTGGGGTGGTTATGGAGGGATCTGGGCCAAACACAGGCAGGTGGGTTAGTTGAGACATGTTAGTAGATGGGGCATGTAGACACAAAATGCTGACGTAACTCAGTGGGTCAGGCAGCATCTGTGGAGAAAAATAATGGGTGAAGTTTCAGGTCAGTACACTTCTTCAGACCCAGAACATCACCTATTCATTTTCCCCAGAGACGCAGCCTGACCTGCTGAGCTATTCCGGAATGTTGTGCCTATCTTCAGTATAAACCTGATCCCACCTACACATTTTGGCAGAAGGGGCACGTTTGGTTGGCGCGGGCAAGTTGGGCCGAAGGGCCTGTTTCCACGCTGTGGTGCTGGCCGGAGGTGATTGCCATTTTTCATTCTTGTTTTTCAGCTTAAAGCCGAACAGAAACACAGTGACAGTGGTGAAACCCGTGGCCTCCCAGTCCCCTTACGGTGAGCATTAGGAGTTGATCAGCCCATTGAAGTCAGCAAGTTCGCTTCAGCTATTTTGGTGCTCAGTGACTGATCCAATAATTACATTCGCCAACAGTAGATGAGCCCAGAACAGAGTACGTCGCTATCAATGAGTGGACGTTAATACACCAAGAGAATTTCACTGTACCATGGTACACATGACAGTAAACGGAATCAATCATCTAGGAGCCTCGGTGCTGATAGAGGCTCTCAACCAGTTGCTGTGTTGACCCAGACCATCACACAAACCAACCTCCCTTCCATTGACTCCATCTACACCTCACGCTGCCTCGGCAAGGCCAGCGGCATCATCAAGGACCAGTCTCACCCCCGGTCACTCTCTCTTCTCCCCTCTCCCATCAGGCAAGTGTGAAAACGAACGCACACCTCCAGATTCAGGGACAGTTTCTTCCCAGCTGGTATCATGCAACTGAACCATCCTACCACACCCAGAGAGCAGTCCTGAACTACTATCTACCTCATTGGTGACCCTTGGACTATCCTTGATCGGACTTTGCTGGCTTTACCTTGCACTGAACGTTATTCCTTTATCATGTAAGGGAATGTACAGTGAAAAGCTTTTTGTTGCGTGCTAACCAGTCAGCGGAAAGACAATACATGATTACAATCGAGCCGTCCACAGTGTACAGATACATGATAAGGGAATAAGGTTTAGTGCAAGGTAAAGCCAGCCACTGAGTCTATGTAAACCAGCGATCCCCGCACACTAATGCCATCCTACACACTAGGGACAATTTACCCTTCTACCAAAGCCAATTAATCTACAAACCTGCACGTCATTGAAGTGTGGGAGGAAACTGGAGCACCTGGAGAAAACCCACACAGTCACATGCAGAACATACAAACTACAAACAAACAGCGCCCGTAGGGTGTGGGAGATTGCAACCTTCACGTGGTCCGCCCTGTTTCGACGAATGCAATCAACCCGGCGTGCACAATCAAATAAGATCAAATAGAACAAGTTGTCCTACAACTTTAGGCTGTGCACGCCATTCGCAGGAAGAACAACCGCCCGTAGTCGGGATCGAACCTGGGTCTCTTGCAATGCGCCACCGTGCCGCCCAATATAGTTGTATAATGCTCTGTCTTCCTTTTGTCTCCTTGTTGTTCACTGGTTTTCCACATCGTTTTTCATTTCTTTTTTCCAAATGCAGTTATCGAGGACCCAATATATAGTGTGTCTACAAAAGCAACAAAGTCAAAACCACCAGATGAGCACAATGTCGGGTAAGTTTTGGATTGTGATGAGACTGTCAGAGTTTACAAGAATGATTCCAGGAATGAATGGGTTAGCATATGATGAGCGTTTGTCGGCACTGGGCCTGTACTCGCTGGAGTTTAGAAGGTTGAGGGGGGGGGGACCTCATTGAAACTTACAGAATAGTGAAAGGCAGAGATAGCGTGGATGTGGAGAGGATGTTTCCACTGGTGAGAGAGTCTAGGACCAGAGGTCACAGCCTCAGAATTAAAGGGCGCTCTTTTAGAAAGGAGGTTAGGAGGAACTTCTTTAGTCAGAGGGTAATTAATCTGTGGAACTCATTGCCAGAGAGGGCTGTGGAGGCCAAGTCAGTGGATATTTCTAAGGCAGAGATAGACAAATTCTTAATTTGAACGGGTGTCAAGGGTTATGGGGAGAAGGCAGGAAAATGGGATTAGGAGGCAGAGATCAGCCATGATTGAATGGCGGAGTAGACTCGATGGGCCGAATGGCCTAATTCTACTCTTATAAGTTGTAATGAACAGTTAGAGTCATTTATTAAATGGTGATTCATCTGATTTACTGACATAGTTGGGGGAAGTGCTGGTTTTGTACGGACATCCTTCATTCTCCTCTTGTTTCCACTGTTCTTCCCAAGTTGCTGACTGAAGCTTTGTGGTCATCAGGTGCTAAGTCCCACTAGTGCGGCATGGTGGCGCAGCGGTAGAGTTGCTGCCTCACAGCGCCAGAGACCCGGGTTCAATCCCGGCCACGGGTGCTGTCTGTACGGAGTTTGCACGTTCTCCCCGTGACCCGCGTGGGTTTTCTCCGGGTGCTCCGGTTTCCTCCCACACTCCAAAGACGTGCAGGTTTGTAGGTTAATTGGCTTCGGTAAAAGTGCAAATTGTCCCTAGTGTGTGTGGGATAGTGATAGTGTACGGGGTGATCGTTGGTCAGCGCAGACTCGAAGGGCCGAAGTGTCTGTTTCCATTCTGTATCTCAAGTCAAGTACTATGTCTTTAGAACACGGCAGCAGAGTACAGCCAGAGACTGTGGAACCCACAGTCATTTCCGGAGATGAGAGGAGTGTGTGGCTCTACATAGTAAGTTCAAGGACAAACCTGTTGATATCTTAAATTTAAAAAGCATGCTCAGGCGATAGTAGAATGCAGTATTGTGATGTTTCCTTCAGACCAAATCATTCCATTAGGAAGACTATCATTTTGATATCATTTGCCATTCCTGTGTCAAACCCAGTTGATATGTCCAATCCATCCGGAATCTCCCCTTGTTCTTTCCTGCCGAACACACTAATTAATGTCAATAAACGACAAATATTCTCAAAGGCACAATTTGCAACTATCTCTGGGAGTTTCCTGTAATAACAGCAATTACAGATGTTGGGTTATACAAGAGGTAGACACAAAACGCTGGAGTAACTCAGCGGGTCAGGCAGCATCTGTGGAGAACATGGATAGGTGACGTTTCACAGAGTGCTGGAGTAACTCAGCGGGTCAGGCAGCATCTGTGGAGAACATGGATAGGTGACGTTTCACAGAGTGCTGGAGTAACTCAGCGGGTCAGGCAGCATCTGTGGAGAACATGGATAGGTGACGTTTCACAGAGTGCTGGAGTAACTCAGCGGGTCAGGCAGCATCTATGGAGCTAAGGAAATAGGCAACGTTTCGGGCCGAAACCCATAAGGGTTTCGGCCCGAAACGTTGCCTATTTCCAGAAGGATTTCGGCCCGAAATGTTGCCTATTTCCAGAAGGGTTTTGGCCCGAAACGTTGCCTATTTCCTTAGCTCCATAGATGCTGCTGCACCATAACTCAGTGGGTCAGGCAGCATCTGTGGAGAACATCGATAGGTGACGTTTCACAGAGTGCTGGAGTAACTCAGTGGGTCAGGCAGCATCTGTGGAGAACGTGGATAGGTGACGTTTCACAGAGTGCTGGAGTAACTCAGCGGGTCAGGCAGCATCTGTGGAGAACATGGATAGGTGACGTTTCACAGAGTGCTGGAGTAACTCAGTGGGTCAGGCAGCATCTGTGGAGAACATGGATAGGTGACATTTCACAGAGTGCTGGAGTAACTCAGCGGGTCAGGCAGCATCTGTGGAGAACATGGATAGGTGACGTTTCACAGAGTGCTGGAGTAACTCAGTGGGTCAGGCAGCATCTGTGGAGAACATAGATAGGTGACGTTTCACAGAGTGCTGGAGTAACTCAGTGGGTCAGGCAGCATCTGTGGAGAACATGGATAGGTGACATTTCACAGAGTGCTGGAGTAACTCAGCGGGTCAGGCAGCATCTGTGGAGAACGTGGATAGGTGATGCTTCACAGAGTGCTGGAGTAACTCAGCGGGTCAGGCAGCATCTGTGGAGAACGTGGATAGGTGACGCTTCAGGTTGGGACCCTTCTTCGGACTAAAGAAAGATCCTGACAAAATGTCACGTATCCATGCGCTCCAGAGATGCTGCCCGACCCACTGCAGCATTGTGGGTTTTGATCTAGATAGAAACATAGAAACATAGAAAATAGGTGCAGGAGTAGAGGCCATTCGGTCCTTCGAGCCTGCACCGCCATTCGATATGATCATGGCTGATCATCCAACTCAGTATCCCATCCCTGCCTTCTCTCCATACCCCCTGCATCCAGGGAGGTGTACGATATATTTGTGGAACCATCACAGCCAGTATGAAGTAAATGGGCCAACATGGTGATGTTTAGGTACGGGACCCTTCTTCACACAATCTGTTCAAACTTCAGTGTGAAGGAGGCCCTGGAACCCTGTGCGTTAACAGCCCAGCCAATCGGAACCTGGATATTGGCCATGAACCAAACGTTGGGAAGGATAGAGGTCACTGTGATTTGCTGACAGCAGCTTCTATCCTCAGCTACAGTCCGGACATGAAGGTGGCAAGGTTTATGAAGGATGCCAGCGTGGGCATGCAGCTAGCCGGAGGCAACGATGTTGGAATATTCGTGTCTCGGGTCCTCGTTGACAGCCCCGCCGCCCGACAGGGAATCCAGACAGGAGATCAGATCTTAAAGGTGAGAGAACATGAAGTTCCCGATTATTACTTAACGTTAGTGATACAGCACGGAAACAGGCCCTTCGGCCCACCGAGTCCATGCCAGCCAGCGATCCCCGTACACTAACACTACCCTACACACACCAGGGACAATTCACAATTTTAACAGAAGCCAATTAACCTACAAAACTGTTTGTCTTTGGAGTGTGGGCGGAAACCGGAACACCCGGAGAAAACCCACGTGGTCACAGGGAGAACGTCCAAACTCCGTACAGACATAGAAACATAGACAATAGGTGCAGGAGTAGGCCATTCGGCCCTTCGAGCCTGCACCGCCATTCAATATGATCATGGCTGATCATCCAACTCAGTATCCCATCCCTGCCTTCTCTCCATACCCCCTGATCCCTTTAACCACAAGGGCCACATCTAACTCCCTCTTAAATATAGCCAATGAACTGTGGCCTCAACTACCTTCTGTGGCAGAGAATTCCACAGATTCACCACTCTCTGTGTGAAAAATGGTTTTCTCATCTCGGTCCTAAAAGATTTCTCCCTTATCCTTAAACTGTGACCCCTTGTTCTGGACTTCCCCAACATTGGGAACAATCTTCCTGCATCTAGCCTGTCCAACCCCTTAAGAATTTTGTAAGTTTGGTTTAGTGTTGTGTTTTGACCAAACCACTCACCGGTTTATTCTTTTTGCCCGAGCAGGTGAACGACGTCAGTTTCCAAAACCTCACGCGTGAAGAGGCGGTGTTGTTCATGCTGGACATCCCTAAAGGACAGCAGGTGGACATCAGAGCTCAGCGGAAGGAGGACAGTGAGTCAAAGTCGTGCCTTCTCCATGTGTTAGAGTAACTAGTTCTCCTGCCCAGCCACAGGGCTGACCCTTGTGGGCATGTCTGCCATTGCCAGCCTCAAACTGTCCCTCTCTCTGGAATCCAGCCCAAGCCACGAGACTCAGACGACCATGTTAGCAGCAAGGGCTCAATACCAGTTCTGTTTAGTTTATTGTCACGTGTACCGAGGTACAGTGTTAATCATTGAGGCGTGAGGTTTAGATGGGATCAATGGAAGGGAGGTTGGTTTGTGCTGGTCCGGGCTGCGTCCACAACTCTCTGCGATTTCTTGCGGCCTCGGATGGAGCTGGGAGAGGCTGGATTATCATGACTGTTAAACACCAGGAACTGGATGCTGTCTTCAATGCTTTTAACATTCTGAAGTAGCGTGGGAGCAACAAGTATAGGTTCCGTTCCGAGAACTCAATTCATATTTCTTCTTTTAAAGTCGACAATCTATAAAACTTGAATTAAATGTAAGTTATTGGCAATGGAAGTTATAGACAATAGGTGCAGGAGTAGAGGCCATTCGGCCCTTTGAGCCAGCACCGCCATTCAATGTGATTAGGGCTGATCATCCACAATCAGTACCCCGTTCCTGCCTTCTCCCCATATCCCCTGATTCCGCTATCTTTAAGAGCCCTATCTAACTCTTGAAAGTATCCAGAGAACCAGCCTCCACAGCCCTCTGAGTCAGAGAATTCTACAGACTCACAACTCTCTGTGTGAAAAAGTGTTTCCTCGTCTCCGTTCTAAATGGCTTACCACTTATTCTTAAACTGTGGCCCCTGGTTCTGGACTCTGCCCACTTTGATTCGCCAGTATATTTTGTATAAACACAGACTGACGTCGAAGGCCTTTTTCTTTCAGTTTATAAGAAAATGATCAACTCCAACGTTGGCGACTCCTTCTACGTGCGAACGCACTTTGACTACGAGATAGAGGGGTCCCAGGACCTGAGCTTCAGGAGAGGCGACGTGTTCCGGGTCATCGATACCATGTACAAAGGGAAGCTGGGAGCATGGTACGCCGTGCGGATCGGAGGGGACTTCCGGGAGCAGGAGAGAGGCAGCATCCCCAGCAAGAACAGGTCTGCACCACACCTGCAACTCCCTACAAACTCCAGCCTTAACCATGTGCTCTAATGAGCTTTTATCTCTCTGTGGCTAGAATTTGCCAACCAATAGTTTTAGAATTATTGTTGGCAAATTATTTATTTTATTTTATTTTATTTTAGAAACAAGGAACTGCAGATCATAAGGTCATAAGTGATAGGAGCAGAATTAGGCCATTCGGCCCATCAAGTCTACTCCGCCATTCAATCATGGCTGATCTATCTCTCTCTCCTAACCCCATTCTCCTGCCTTCTCCCCAAAACCCCCGACACCCGTACTAATCAAGAATCCATCTACCTCTGCCTTAAAAATATCCATTGACTTGGCCTCCACAGCCATCTGTGGCCAAATGCTTGTTTATACCAAAGATAAACACAAAGTGCTGGAGTAACTCAGCAGGTCAGGCAGCATCTCTTGAGAAAAATAATGGGTGATACATAGATACATAGACAATAGGTGCAGGAGTAGGCCATTCGGCCCTTCGAGCCAGTACCGCCATTCAGTGTGATCATGGCTGATCATACCCAATCAGTACCCCGTTCCTGCCTTCTCCCCATACCCCTAGATTCTGCTAGCTCGAAGAGCAACATTTCCTTTGAATGCATCCAGTGATTTGGCCTCCACTGACTTCTGAGGCAGAGAATTCCACAAATTCACAACTCTCTGGGTGAAAACGTTTTTCCTCATCTCAATTCTAATTGGCCTACCCATTATTCTTAAACTGGCCCCCAACGTCGGGAACATGTTTCCTGCATCTACCGTAGCGTGTCCAATCCCTTAATAATCTTATATGTTTCAATAAGATATCCTCTCATCCTTCTAAATTCCAGTGAATACAACCCCAGTCGCTCCATTCTTTCATCATATGACAGTCCCACCGTCCTGGGAATTAACCTGGTGAACCTACGCTGCACTCCCTCAATAGCAAGAATGTCCTTCCTCAAATTAGGAATTCGGGCGGAGACCCTTCTTCAGTCTGAAAGTAGGGGGTAGCCTCAACTCCCTCCTCTGGCAGCTCGTTCCACACACCCACTGTGTAAAAAAGTTGTCCCTCAGGTTCCTATTGAATCTTTCCTTTTTCACCTTAAACCTATGTCCTCCTGTTCTGGATTCTCCTACTCTGGGTAAAACACTCTGTGCATGTACTCTATTTATTCCTCGTGATTATATACCCCTCTGTATATAAGGGTCGAAGGGTCAAATGGCCTACTCTTATTGTCTATTGTCTACTGTAAGACAATAGACAACAGGTGCAGGAGTAGACCATTCGGCCCTTCGAGCCAGCACTGCCAGATGGCCACTCATCCTCCTGCGCTCCAAGGAATACAGTCCAAGCCTGCTCAACCTCTCCCTACAGCTCAGACCCTCGAGTTCTGACAACACCTTTGTAAATATTTGTTGCAATTTTTCCAGCTCAAAGCATCACGAGGTATCAAGTTCCTCAGCTCCAATGACGAGTAGAATATTAGAGGCAAGTACACAGTTAAGGCAGTCAAACTCAGGAGTCGTGAATGTGTAATGACTGTGTAATTATGTTTTATTTGTAGAGGTTTTATTTCTGTGTATTATGTAAATATATCATGTGGTCAGAGGAAGTAGTCAGACGTCATCGCTATAACATGATCACCACGCACAGTTTAAATAAACATGCTGTCGCCTGACATCCTGCGATCTGTAACCGTTTCAGTAATATATACCAACCCCTGACTACATATCCAATATGTTTAAGAAGGAACTGCAGATGCTGGAAAAATCGAAGGTAGAAGGCTTTGACTTTGACATCGGGAGAAGAATGGAGAGCAGGGGAGAGATAAGACTTTGCCTTCCATCACAGTGAGGAGGAGATTCGCTGTGATGGATGTTTGTGTAAATTGTGTTGTGTCTTGGTTCTTCTACTTGTTTGTCTGACTGCAGAAACCAAATTTCGTTTGAACAAAACAAATAAATTGTATTGTAGATAGAAATGCTGGAGAAACTCAGCGGGACAGGCAGCATCTATGGAGCAAAGGAATAGGTGACGTTTCGGGTCGAGACCCTTCTTGTCCGATGAAGGGTCTTGACCTGAAACGTTACCCATTCCTTCTCTCCAGCGATGCTGCCTGTCCCACTAAGTTACTCCAGCATTTTGTGTCTATCTTCGGTGTAAACTTGCATCTGCAGTTCACTTCCTACACAAGCTTTTCACTGTACCTCGGTACACTTGACATAGAAACATAGAAACATAGAAAATAGGTGCAGGAGTAGGCCATTTGGCCCTTCGAGCCTGCACCACCATTCAATATGATCATGGCTGATCATCCAACTCAGTATCCTGCACCTGCCTTCTCTCCATACCCCCTGATCCCTTTAGCCACAAGGGCCACATCTAACTCCCTCTTAAATATAGTCAATGAACTAAATTAACGAAAGATCGCATGGACTCCAGGGAGAGCTAATTGATTAGATGCACAATCGACTCGATGGTAGGAAGCAGAGGGTGGAAGGTGGAAGGCTCTTGTTGTGACTGGAGGCCCGTGACGAGCGGTGTTCCGCAATGTACAGTTCCGTAGTGGGACAATAATCTACCGTGATGTTTGTTCTTGATCCGTTCCCGACAGAGCTGAGCAGATCGCCAAGGTTGAAATGCAGAAAGTTACCAGCGGCTCATCGACCGGCCCGCGGGCAGAGTTCTGGAAGATGCGGGGACTGAGGGGGGCCAAGAAGAACCTCCGGAAAAGCAGAGACGACCTTTCAGCCTTGACCATCCAGGGCAATTTCCCGCCCTACGAAAGAGTCGTGCTGAGAGAAGGTACGGAAATGAAGAAATCAGAAGATAGACACAAAATGCTGGAGTAACTCAGCGGGACAGGCAGCATCTCTGGAGAGAAGGAGTGGGCGACGTTTCGGGTCGAGACCCTTCTTCAGACTGATTCGGACTTTGTTGTGTTTTGGACAATTTTAGTCAGCACGTCTTCAGTTTTACTTTTACAGGTGCATTGTAGAAACAGGCCCTTCGGCCCAACGGGTCTGTGCCGACCAGCGATCACCCATACACTAGTTCCACCCGACACACTAGGGACATTTTACAGAAGCCAATGAACCTACAAACCTGCATGTCTTTGAACACAGCTTCATGCTACTGAATGGGGTGATTGCTGGTCGGTGTGGACTTGATGGGCGGAAGGACCTGTTTCCACACTGTATCTCTTAAGTCTAAAGTAAAGCCTGAAACCCCTGAAACACGATGATGTGTCCACAGATGGCCAATAATTCCTGTCATGTGATAAGTCATAGGAGCAGAATTAGGCCATTCGGCCCGTCAAGTCTACTCTGCCATTCAATCACGGCTGATCTATCTCTCCCTCCTAACCCCATTCTCCTGACTTCTCCCCACAACTCCTGACACCCGCACTAATCAAGAATCTATCTGTGTTCAAGAAGGAACTGCAGATGCTGGAAAATCAAAGGTAGACAAAAATGCTGGAGAAACTCAGCGGGTGCAGCAGCATCTATGGAGCGAAGGAAATAGGCAACGTTTCAGGCCGAAACGTTGCCTATTTCCTTCAAGGGTTTCGGCCCGAAACGTTGCCCATTTCCTTCGCTCCATAGATGCTGCTGCACCCGCTGAGTTTCTCCAGCATTTTTGTGTACCTAAGAATCTATCTGTCTCTGCCTTAGAAATATCCACTGATTTGACCTCCTCAGCCTTCTAATAATAATAATAATACATTTTATTTGTGGGCGTCTTTCAAAAGTCTCAAGGACACCTTACAGAATTTAACAAGAGTAAAAAACATATAATCGGAGTAAAATAAATAATAAGGACATCACCAATACACAAATTAAGGACAGAATTCGATCCAAAGACAAAAAAAAATCAAAAACACAATGTGAAGAGAGAGCAGCGGCAGCTAAACCGTGCCAGCGTCCACTCTCCCTTCCAACAGGCAAAGAATTCCACAGATTCACCACCCTCTGACTAAAGAAATTCATCCTCACCTCCTTCCTAAAGGAACGTCCTTTAATTCTGAGGCTGTGACCTCTATGTTGAACAACATGCTGGGAATTTTCGGCCACCTGCTGCGACTGTGACGGTTGCCGGCAAGTCGCCGAAAAAATCACGTAAGTGGGACAGGCCGTTAATATTCACCCCTGGATATTTACTTTGCATTCAATGTTTTTTTTTGTGTGTGTTACAGCCACTTATAAAAGACCGGTGGTGATCCTTGGACCGATTTCAGACATCGCTACTGAGAGGCTAGCCAGGGAGATGGCCAGCCAGTTCGAGCTTGCCCGTGAGTTCTCATTGACTACGCAGGAAGGAACCGCAGATGCTGGTTGAAATTGAAAATTGACACACAAAATGCTGGAGTAACTCAGCGGGACCGGCAGCATATCTGGAGAGAAGGAATGGGCGACATTTCGGGTCGAGACCCATCTTCAGGATCAGTCTGATGAAGGGTCTTGACCCAAAACGTTAACCATTCCTTCTCTCCAGTACCCCGTTCCTGCCTTCTCCACACATCCCCTGACTCCACTATCTTTAAGAGCCCTATCTAGCTCTCTCTTGAAAGGATCCAGAGAACTGGCCTCCACCGCCCTCTGAGACAGAGAATTCTAGACTCCACCTCCCTTCACTTATCTCTCTGCACCCTATCTGGTGGGCACACTGTTGACGGTGGCACTTGGTCGTACTGTGATCAATGGGGATGGGAAGATGTGATTAGTGGTGACGTCATGTTGGTGGTGATTGGAATTGGACTAGAGGCTAACGGAATCAAGGGATGTGGGGAGAAAGCAAGAACGGGGTACTGATTGTGGATGATCAGCCATGATCACATTGAATGGCGGCGCTGGCTCAAAGGGCCGAACGGCCGACTCCTGCACCTATTGTCTATGTTTCTATTACTGGTGTACTGGACTCTCACTGATCCTGCTACATGTCCGTTTTAGAAACGGTGCCAAGGAATGCAGAGGAAGGAGCATCATCCATCATCAGACTTGAAACAGTACGCCTCATCTCCCAGAAGGTACGGTGACCGAGCCACTACTGCACAGCTCATCACAGGTTCATCCCTCCCCTCCCCTCCCCTCCCCTCCCCTCGCGCTGCCTCGGCAAGGCCAAACCTAGCTTCATCCACAGAGACCCGCGTTTGATCCTGGCTACGGGCGCTGTCTGTATGGAGTTTGTACGTTCTCCCCGTGACCTGCGTGGGTTTTCTCCGCTTCCCTCCCACATTCCACAGACGTGTGGACATAACCCGGGCACACGTTAAAGGTGGTAAACACGAAGCTTATTGCTGCTACTAAATGATTTAGACAATAGACAATAGGTGCAGGAGTAGGCCATTCGGCCCTTCGAGCCAGCACCGCCATTCAATATGATCATGCCTGATCATCCCCAATCAGTACCCCGTTCCTGCCTTCTCCCCATATCCCCTGACTCCGCTATCTTTAAGAGCCCTATCTAGCTCTCTCTTGAAAGTATCCAGAGAACCTGCCTCCACCGCCCTCTGAGGCAGAGAATTCCACAGACTCACAACTCTCTGTGAGAAAAAGTGTTTCCTCGTCTTCTAAATGGCTTACCCCTTATTCTTAAACTGTGGCCCCTGGTTCTGGACTCCCCCAACATCGGGAACATGTTTCCTGCCTCTAGCGTGTCCAAACCCTTAACAATCTTATATGTTTCAATGAGATACCCTCTCATCCTTCTAAACTCCAGAGTGTACAAGCCCAGACGGTCCATTCTCTCAGCATATGACAGTCCCGCCATCCCGGGAATTAACCTGGTGAACCTACGCTGCACTCCCTCGATATGATTCAATATGATACCCATGATTCCAATTCTATTTCCAGAACAAGCACGGTCTACTTGACATCACGCCGTCCGCCATCGAGCGTCTGAACTACGTGAAGTGGTACCCCATCGTGGTTTTCTTCAACCCGGAGAACAAGCAGGAAGTGAAGGCCATGCGGCAACACCTCCTCCCACAGTCACGGAAGAGCTCCAAGAGTCTGTACACGCAGGCCGTCAAGCTGAGGAAAAACTGGGCACACCTCTTCACAGGTAGCCTCACGTACAGGCGGTACTTCCATGTAATCCATCTTCACAACATCCTGACCATGGGTCGTCTAAGATTGCATCTTGTCAGAAACAAGGAACTGCAGATGCTGGCTGACACAAAAGGACCCAAGTTGCTGGAGTAACTCAGCGGGTCAGCATGTCTGAAGAACATGGATTGGTGATGTTTTGGGTCGGAACCCTTTAAGTCTGAAGAAGGGTCTTCGTCTTCGTCTGAAGAAGAGTCCCAACCCAGAATGTCACTTATCGATGTTCTCCACAGATGCTGCCTGACCCGCTGAGTTACTCCAGCACTCTGTGAAACGTCACCTATCCATGTTCTCCACAGATGCTGCCTGACCCGCTGAGTTACTCCAGCTTTCTGTGAAACGTCATCTATCCATGTTCGAGCCAGCACCACCATTCAATGTGATCATGGCTGATCATCCCCAATCCATACCCCGTTCCTGCCTTCTCCCCATATCCCCTGACTCTGCTATCTTTAAGAGCCCTATCCATCTTTCTCGAGAAAGCATCCAGAGAACCTGCCTCCACCGCCCTCTGAGGCAGAGAATTCCACAGACTCACAACTCTCTGTGAGAAAAAGTGTTTCCTCATCTCAGTTCTAAATTGCTTACCCCTTATTCTTAACCTGTGGCCCCTGGTTCTGGACTCCCCCAGCATCGGGAACATGTTTCCTGCCTCCAGCGTGTCCAAATCCTTAACAATCTTATATGTTTTAATAAGATCCCCTCTCTTCCTTCTAAACCCCAGAGTGTACAAGCCCAGATGATTCTCTCAGCATATGACAATCCGCCATCCCGGGAATTAACCTTGTAAACCTACGCTGCACTCCCTCAATAGCAAGAATGTCCTTCAATTAGGGGACCAAAACTGCACACAATACCCCAGGTGTGGTCTCGTAATGTTATGCTTTTTTTCCCCAGGTACAATAAACTTGAATTCTGGTTCAAGTGCATGGTACGAAACGTTGAAAGCAATAATCAAAGAGCAGCAGACACAGCCAGTGTGGTTTCCTGAAGAGAAGGTACTTGGTTTTGTACTGATTTTGTCTCAAGATTATAATTTGAATGAATAAGTTTATTGACCAAGTATTCACATACAAGGAATTTGCCTTGGTGCTCCGCCCGCAAGTGACAACAAGACAATACAGTGATAGTTAGGAATGACACATAAAACATTAATCGTTAATAATAAAACATTATCGGTTAAACATGTGAATTAAATAAAATACCAGAGCACAAGGAGGCTACAGATGTTTGGTTATTGAGTAGAGCTACTGCTCATGGAAAAAAAGTTGTTTTTATGTCTGGCTGTGGCAGCTTTGACAGTCCGGAGTCGCCTTCCAGAGGGAAGTGATTCAAAGAGTTTGTGGCCTGGGTGAGAGGGGTTAGTGATGATCTTGCCCGCTCGCTTCCTGGCCCTTGCAGTGTACAGTTCATCAATGGGGGGGAAGGTTGCAGCCAATAACCTTCTCAGCTGATCGGACGATTCTCTGCATCTCCTGCCTTCTCCCCATAACCCCCGACACCCGTACTAATCAAGAATCTAACTCTGCCGTAAAAAATATCCATGGATTCACCTTTTGTGTTTCAGAGTGAAGAGGCGGGGACTGAAGACATGGAGCTGCTGAACCGATCCAACAGCATGAGCATGGACTACCTGAGCTGCGACGAGAGCAGGGTGAACAGCGATTACGAGGACACAGATGGAGAAGGCGCTTACACCGACAATGAAATGGACGATGGGCTGGACAGGCCGGCCATCACACGCAGCTCTGAACCCAGCAGGACCCAAGTGTCGGAGATGTCCACCACGGAGGTGTACACTGCACCCAAGACCCACGCGGACCCACAGGTATGTCAAACCATGGTTGGTTAACCATGGCTCAGCGCCAGAGACCTGGCTTCGATCCTGACTACGGGCGCTGTCTGTACGGAGTTTGCACGTTCTCCCTGTGACCTGCGTGGGTTTTCGCCGAGACCTTCAGCTTCCTCCCACACTCCAAAGATGTGCAGGTCTGTACAGACGTCTTGGTATAAATATAAATTGTCCCTAGTGTGCGTAGGATAGTGTTAGTGTGCGGGGATCGCTGGTCGGCACGGACTCGATGGGCCAAAGGGCCTGTTTCCGTTCTGTATCACTAAACTAGACTAAATCATTATCAAATACTTTTATCCCTCATAATAAGCGCAAAACACAAAACATCACAGCTTTACATTCCATCAATATTTTGACTGTTGAGGGTTTGAACTCATCTCTTAGGCTACTCTTGGTAAGTGGATGAGATTGCTCTAGACCAGTGGTTCCCAACCTGGGGTAAATTTATCACCAGGGGTCAACTTTCACCTACCCAGGGGGTAAATTTGTAGATTGTGGATTTGTACATATTTATTCTCATTGACTGACTGTGTTTGGTTCTGGTCCTTTGTTCTGGTCCTTGGGCAAGACACTTCACCCACCTTTGCCTGTGTGTGAATGTGTGTGAGTGATTGGTGGTGGTCGGAGGGGCCGTAGGCGCAGATTGGCAGCCACGCTTCCGTCAGTCTGCCCCAGGGCAGCTGTGGCTACAGAAGTAGCTTACCACCACCGAGTGTGACTGAGGAGTGAATGAATAATGCGATGTAAAGCGCCTTGAGTATTAGAAAGGCGCTATATAAATCCCATCCATTATTATTATTATTATTATCTGTTCATCATTAGTTGTCCATAAATAAGTGAAATAACATTGTTGCGTGCTATTAAAGTTGCCGGGGGTAAACAGGATGAAGAAAGGTTGGGAACCCCCTGCTTTAGAGCCTGCATTAACAACAAATACAAGGATTTGGCACAGGGATTTCCGCAATAATTAAATGTGAATCCTTCTAATGCCATTCTGTTTAAGAAGGAACTGCAGATGCTGGAAAAATCAAAGGCAGACAAAAATGCTGGAGAAACTCATTTGAGGCAGCATCTATGGAGCGAAGGAATAGGTGACGTTTCGGGTTGCTCCATAGATGCTGCCTCACCCACTGAGTTTCTCCAGCATTTTGTCTACCTTCTAATGCCATTCTGGTTCTTGGAGGAGAATCAGGCCATTCAACTCATCAAGTCTACTCCGCCATTCAATCATGGCTGATCTAGCTCTCCCTCTCAACCCTGATCCCCTCCCTGTCGTAATTGGTGCAATGCTCTTGTTCACTCTGTGTGTTTGGTCCAACAGGTGAAACCTCAGGGGCAGTACAGAGATCCTTATTATACCAGGTGAGTCCTTATTATACCAGGTTTTGTGGTTCCGTTTACCCTGTCAAACCAGTATGAAATCAACCTGATTATTGTTTAAGAAAGAACTGCAGATGCTGGAAAAATCGAAGGTGGACAAAAATGCTGGAGGAACTCTGAAGAATGGTCTCGACCCGAAAAACGTCGCCCATTCCTTCTCTCCACAGATGCTGCCTCGTCCGCTGAGTTACTCCAGCATTTTTGTCTACCTTTGATTACTGGGATCAGTGCCTGATGTTTGGCAAGCATCCAATGGGCCAAAGGGACTGTCCCCTGCTCTATAATTCTGACTCTGCGTGGCGGCTTGCTGACCCCAAACTAATGCACATTATCAATAAGTTCCAGGAGGAGAATGAGGCCATTCAACCCATCAAGTCTCCCCTGTCATTCATTCAATTGTGGCTGATCTATCTTCCCCACTCAACCCCAATCTCCTGCCTCTTACAACAAATGATCTTTTTCTGCCGGATTTTACAAAGCAATATAGTGCTTCCAAAATATTAAATTGCTTTTCATTTAGATACTTTGAAAAGCATTGTAAACAAATGGATCGTTCTTTATTTACCGTATAAACGGGCTGCAAATGTGATTAAGAAGGAACTGCAGATCGAAGGTAGACAAAAGTGCTGGAGAAACTCAGCGGGTGCAGCAGCATCTATGGAGCGAAGGAAATAGGCAACGTTTCGGGCCGAAACCCGGAAGGGTTTCGGCCCGAAACGTTGCCTATTTCCTTCAAGGGTTTCGGCCTGAAACGTTGCCTATTTCCTTCGCTCCATAGATGCTGCTGCACCCGCTGAGTTTCTCCAGCACTTTTGTCTACCTGCAAATGTGATTGTCTAATATATCCTGGTTCAAAACACCTCACTGAATGTGAAATGCTTTGGATTATCTTGAGGTCTTATGCCCCTGTCCCACTTAGGAAACCTGAACGGAAACCTCTGGAGACTTTGCGCCCCACCCAAGGTTTCCATGCGGTTCCCGGAGGTTGCAGGTGGTTGCCGGAGGTTGCAGGTAGTGGAATCAGGTAGGGAGGCTGACAAAAACCTCCGGGAACCTCCGGGAACCGCACAGAAACCTTGGGTGGGGCACAAAGTCTCCAGAGGTTTCCGTTCAGGTTTCCTAAGTGGGACAGGGGCATTATGCTATTATCCATGCAGACGACTCATTTAGATCAGTGACGATTCTATTTCTTCAATGATGTTTTTATAGACCAAGCGAACGTGATATCAATGCAAGCAAGTACAGTCGAGAGCCGGTCTACAGCTCTGAAGAAGATGATGAATGGAACGGTCCAGCCACGGAACTGTAGCCCAAGTCCCATCCAAAGCATAAACAGCCGGCCGACAGAACACGACACAAATCAAACACTATTGAACTGCTCATCAACTGTAACGAGATTTGTTTTTAGTTTCTTCATGAATGTCATTTTTTAAATAAATTCAATAATTAACAATATCAGCCTTTACCCCTTTTCTAGTGAAGAGATCACAGCCTGGTGTTTCCTCTGGTGATCTCAGCCCACCACCACTCTGTGATTCCCCCTTCCCTCCAACTCCACGACCACATCCTAACTGCCCCCCCTAAGCCTGGTGTTTGATGGGTTGTGGTTTCATTCAGCATGGTTCGATGGTACATACCTGAATGGTTCTGCATTCATTTTTGGACCTGTATGAAGTTTGGTCTATGTTACCTGAGAAATGAATAACATGCGGTTAATTCGATCCATTTTCTACATGAAACGCCCAAAGTGCCATTTCTCTGTACATTGTGGTCCGCTCGATTGGATTACTGTGTTGTCTTTCCACTGACTGGTTAGCACGCAACAAATGCATTTCATTGTACCTCGGCACAGGTGACAATAAACTAAACTCGACTCAAATTAAGCAAGATAGACACTAAATGCTGGAGTAACTCAGCGGGACAGGCAGCATCTCTGGAGAGAAGGAGTGGGTGACGTTTCGGGTCGAGACCCTTCTTCAAATTAGGCAATGCACAGTTTCCAATTCTTGGAATGAGGCTTGTTGGGAACTTCCAATGGTTCATTATTCATGCCTACTATATTCTGTTGTGCTGAAACAAAGTAGGAATTTCATTGTCCTATCTGGGACACATGACAATAATCTTTCTTGAATCTTGAATCTTATTATCGCACGTGCAAAGGCACAGGGAAATTATTTCCTTACGTACAGTCCAGCAGTGTATTGCCATATCCAAGCACAATCCCCGATTATCAAAGTGTACAGAAATAGTCCACTGATCCTGCATGCAAGAGGCGCCAGGTTTTGGCCCAATTTTCAAAGTCCCGCACACGTCCAGCTACTTTCCAAATGGCTTCCTTCAATCACGGGAAAATAGGAAACTCATTAAATTGTGAAATATAATAAACATGTACAATTTAGGCTCATTGCTGAAGACAATGGGCATTGACAAGGGAAATATATTCAGGAACGGTAGGAAAACAAAGTATTAGATATTATTAACTTTGTGACCTATCAAACCATGAATATTCCAGACACATTCACTGGTTTACGGGGGTCAGCTCCCCTGATCTCTGCGGTTTTTATTTGAGCTGCTTGTTATGAATTATCCTTATTTGCTGCATACGTTACTGCACATTACGAACAAAATAGACAACTCTTCTTAAAATTTGCAGAAACTCTTCAACAGATATAGAATCTGCTTCGACAAGCTAAGCTTGGCCTGTCTCAATTCACAGTAGGCTCAGTCCCGTCTCAATCTGAGGGGGGCATGGAGAATGTTGAAAAGCGCACTCACTTCCCTTCTCTGTAACTCCGTCCACAAGAACGAATGTAGTCTGAACCTGAAGTACAGATTTTTCTGTGTATCCATCATCATAGTCCTTTAGATGTCTGCTTTAATTTGGGAGCAACAGGCATCATCTCCAAGTATTCCTTTGAGAAGGTTTGTGGTTTTGTTTTTACACAAACCAGTGAACTTTCTGCGGATCAGACGGATTTGTTTCTGCGAAATAGTTGGCGTAACAGACCCAGTCTTTTGTCCTCATTCCGATTTCCACCCTCAAGGATTGTTAGGAATGGATTAAAGAATTCTATTAATAATTCTGAACGGGGTGCCTGCCTGCTAGTTGGCAGGAAGTCTCCAGCAGTAAACACTGGGACACCACAATTGGTCCCCATTGTCCCAGCGGTCGTACATACAGCCTTGGGACTGAGAATCAGTGCCAGTATAACACAAAGGGAATGTTGTTGTGTCTTTTGTAACTGGTCCAGAAGAACTGGACAGCAACATTTAGCATCTAAAATGGGATAGTTTCCTCATCCAGCACCTAGAGAACAAAATAGGGATGTTAAAAAATATGTTCACGGGCTGCCTGCCATCTGTTGTCACAATGAGTGGACAGTGGGAAAAGTAGAACTCCAGTTGCGGGTTCAATTATTCCAAACAGTTTGCTGGTGATGAACAGAAGTGGATCGCAAGCCTCACCTGCAAGTACTCATAGGTCTATGTCTTGACGAACTTCTCGTGCTAAGTAACTTGTTCTATTTTTTGGATGATTTCCAATATATATTTCAATAAAATGTGTATTTTTTTCTATGCAACGTCTCCTTTCTTTCTGCTATTTATCATTTCCACACAGTAATTTTCACGGAATCTCCAACATTTAGTGGGTTCAGCACGTACAAAGTTACAGACACAAGCTGCTGTTCTGTGTGTTTTTAATAACGTTTAAAAAAAAAGATGGTTTCTCTTTTAATTTTTTTCGTTTCTTCTTCTTGCCAATGTTTAATAGATATGGTTTCACTCTGACCAGCACCTACTGTTAACTCAACAACTCAGTGTTCTGTGATCTAATTTGCCCAATGTAACAAGCCTTTAACAAGCTTCCAAACAAGTCCAATACGCTTCCAATCATCATGTCCTCATAAAGATATAGAATAAGAAGGGCCCCAACCCAAAACGTTACCTGTCCAATTTCTCCATGGATGCTGCCCACCCTGCATAGAGTCCTAGAGTGTGGAAACAGGCCCTTCAGCCCAACTTGCCCATGCCGACCAAAATGCCCCAAGTACACTAGTCTCACCTGCCCATAACCCAGTAAACCTGTCCTATCCATGTGCCTGGCCAAAAGTTCCTTAATTGTTATGATAGTCCCTTCCTCAACTACCTCCTCCGGCAGCTCATTTCATACACCCATCACTTTTTGTGTAAAAAAAGCTACCCCTCAGGTTCTTGATAAATCTCCAATCTTCCCTCTTCCTCCCTTGCCCACAGTAGTTACCTAACTCACACACACATTGTTCCACCAATTTGTTTTTATTTCAGAATTCCAGCATGTTGAGAATGTTGTTTTCAGTAGCAATGTGGAAAACCAAGCCATCCATTATTTTACTAAATTAATGCATTTATGCCACAGTAACTTTATTGCAATGAAAGGCATTAACGGGCACCAAAGAAGGCGCGGCGTTACAAAATTGAGCCGTCTTTTTATCGGACCAGGTGCTTCCACTTCCATTAACTAAACGTCAGATGTCAAAAGCACATTCCTTTGGAAGAATTCAGTAGCAGACCCATGCAGGAAAGGCAACCTGTATGAATAAGCACTACATCGACCCAGATACTGAGCATAGCAGCTTACAAGCCACTGATCATTAATATTAAATGCCAAGCTGCAGCAATGGAGAAAGCTGCACTGTGCCTTCCCAGCCTGAGCACAGCAATTCCTGCTGCAGTACATCTCCATGCACACACCACCTGGTGCAGGGAGAGCCTGCGGACCATATCTTTGGCCCACATGCATTTTCAAAAAAATCCCATGCGATAATGATCATGTGCCAAGGCCCTGGACTGATGGTGTATGAAGGAACTGCAGACGCTGGTTTAAACCGAAGATAGACGCAAAAAAGCTGGAGTAACTCAGCGGGACGGGCAACATCTCTGGAGAGAAGGAACGGGGGACGTTTCGGGTCGAGACCCTGCGTTCCACCCAAAAATGTCAACCCATTCCTTCTCTCCAGAGATGCTGAGTTACTCCAGCATGAGATGTCCAACTGAATGACTCCAGCTTTTGTTTGTCTAGCCCTGGACTGGCTAATGCACTCTCCCTTAATCTAGGAGCAATGATCTCAAATAAACTAACAAACCAACTCTGAAGGTCTCAGCAGAGAGCAACAAATTGGTATTGGCCAACAGATGAACCTCGAGCAACACCTCAGCTAATCTTCACGTCCATACAAAACACTGTACAAGCGTTACTGCATGGATTTTATCCAGTTATATTCCCTGAAAAAACACTCCAGGCATGGCAATGTTTAAGAAGGAACTGCAGATGCTGTAAAAATCGAAAGTAGACAAAAAATGCTGGAGAAACTCAGCGGGTGAGTTTATGGAGAAATCTGTTTTCTCCATCTATGGAGAAAAGGAGTATGGAGCGAAGGAAATAGGCAACATTTCGGGCCTATTGTTGGCATTTTATGTCTACCAGGCATGGCAATTATGGCTAGCTTAATTATGGTTACCATTTCAACTCCCCCTCACATTCCGAATCTGACCTTCCTGTATCCTGGGCCTCCTCCTTGGCCAGAGTGAGGTCCACCATAAATTGGAGGAGCAGCACCTCATATTTCACTTGGGCAGTTTACACCCCAGTGGTATGAATATTGACTTCTCCAATTTCAGGTAGTCCCTGCTTTCTCCTCCCCTTCCCAGCTCTCCCTCAGCCCAGTCTGCGCCTCTTCCTTTCTTCTTCCCGCCCCCCCCCCCCCCCACCCCCCACCCTCACATCAGTCTGAAGAAGGGTCTCGACCCGAAACGTCACCTATTTCCTTCGCTCCATAGATGCTGCCTCACCCGCTGAGTTTCTCCAGCGTTTTTGTCTACCTTCGAAGTTCCAGCATCTGCAGTTCCATCTTAATGGTAGTTTTCAAGGCACAAAGGCAAGTGCAGCAGCTTCGGATTCTCCACGATTCCAACGAGCCCAATGTATTCCTTGCTGACTGATTACACATGCATGTCTCTGCAAGAATCAAGCAACTCCAGACTGATTTTCCATCTCCTTGCGCAGAGACACAAAATACTGCCGCCATGTTTTGGAGAAAGAGCTGTAGAGAATGTAGCGAACTGCGTTTGGTATGCGTGGAGCAACATTGGGGAACAACAGCCAAACACAAGGTCCCAATGTCAGGTTGTCACAGGATGAAAAGGCACCTGTAACAAACCATGCAGAACAGCCTTCAGACCAAGATTCAGGCCAACAGTCTCATCGTGTCTATGATCACTGTGTGTAACATATCCCCCCCCCCCCCCCCCCCCCCTTCCATAATCCTCACAACATTATCGGCACAACACACTGGTCCACTGATTAGAAATATCCAGTAGTGATTTTTTTTTTAATTGGTTAAAATTATTAAACTTATGCCCTTGCCATTATTAAAATAAGTCCAATGAGTTTCTTCTTAAATAAAATATCTGAGCAGATGTGATGAGACATCTAGTTTGAGCTGGTGATATGGAGGAGGTTATGTGCAAAATCTTCTTGGTGCGAAACAGTGGCGCGCGCCCTGCATGAGTGGAAGGGCAGCCAAGCCGACACCCAAGGTCAGCTTGCTTCTCCCTCGCACCCTGCTGTGATGTGATGCTGCAGCTCTCAACGCCAGCTGACAGCCAGGTTGGTGCAGGTGGTGAGGCCGTGTTAAATCATCTTCGACACTGGTGTCGCACAAACGAAGCAGGCAGTGTCAACATGGAACCCATAGCTGGCTAGTGGTGAGACTTGTCTTTATAGGTATATAGGCTGCTCTTGGCCGGTTAGTAATCGGTACGTTGCAGCCGGCATCGTCTTTATGTGAATCTGGAAAATAAACCGTTATCACGGTGTAAATATTTCCAAATGTCTCACCTTCTCAGCAACGTAACGTTCAGACAGGCAATAATAAACCATGAAGCAGACAACACACGTTTAAACACATCCACATTAATGCTTCAGAAGGAACTGCAGATGCTGGAAAAATCGAAGGTAGATAAAAATGCTGGAGAAACTCAGCGGGTGAGGCAGCATCTATGGAGCGAAGGAATAGGCGACGTTTCGGGTCGAGGCCCTTGGGTCAGGCAACATCTCTGGAGGAAAAGGATTGGTGACAATTCTGCACGAGTCCCTTCTTCAGGCCTTCTGCTGAAGAAGGGTCTCGACCCAAAACGTCACCAATCCTTTTTCTCCAGAGATGTTGCCTGACCCACTTGTGATGCAGCAGTTTGTGTCTATCTTTGGTATAAACCAGCATCTGCAGTTTTATGTTTCAGCATAAACGATGGGAACGTGTCTGTTTGCCTGTGTTCCACACTGGAATGTACATGCAGTTAACCAGTCAGCCGAGTTTAGAAGTTGGGAGGTCATGTTGCAGTTGTATAAGACATTGGTGAGGCCGCATTTAGAGTATTGTGTTCAGTTCTGGGCACCATGTTATAGGAAATATGTTGTCAAGCTGGAAAGAGTACAGAGAAAATTTACGAGGATGTTGCCAGGACTGAGGGTTTGAGCTATAGGGAGAGGTTGAGTAGGCTGGGTCTATTCCCTGGAGCGCAGGAGGATGAGGGGAGATCTTATAGAGGTGTATAACATCATGACAGGAATAGATCGAGTAAATGCACAGAGTCTCTTGCCCAGAGTAGGGGAATCGAGGACCAGAGGACATGGGTTCAAGGTGAAGGGGAAAAGATTTAATGGGAATCCGAGGGTTAACATTTTCACACAGAGGGTGGTGGGTGTATGGAACGAGCTGCCAGAGAAGGTAGTTGAGGCTGGGACTATCCCATCGTTTAAGAAACAGTTTGACAGGTACATGGATAGGACAGGTTTGGAGGGATATGGGCCAAATGCGGGCAGGTGGGACTAGTGTAGATGGGACATGTTGGCCGGTGTGGGCAAGTTGAGCTGAAGGGCCTGTTTCCACGCTGTATCACTCTATGACTCTATTAGTGAACTGGAAACCTCTCATTAAATAGAGATGAGAAACAAATCTGCAAACAAATACTGGGCATCAATGTTGCACGTACCTCACCAGTGGCGTTTGACAGTCTCTGCACAATCTTTTCATGAGGGATTGCAACAACACTCTGCCCGTTTATTTCAATGATTCTGTGTCCAACTCGAATTCCACCTCGTTCTGCAATGCCACCTCTCATGAGGCTGTAGATCTAGGCAAAATAACATTCAATTCCATCAAAACTGGTTGCTGCTTTTCCATTGGGACAATTTTAGTGATACCTGTACTAATAAACAGTAAAGTAAACTATTTTCTGTATAGTCATTTCTTCTATAGAACATCTTTGATGATGAAATTGCAGAGAATTGTGGACACAGCCCAGACCATCACACAAACCAACCTCCCTTTCATTGACTCCATCTACACCTCACGCTGCCTCGGCAAGGCCAGCAGCATCATCAAGGACCAGTCTCACCCCGGTCACTCCCTCTTCTCCCCTCTCCCATCGGTCAAGAGATACAGAAGTGTGAAAACAAACGCACACCTCCAGATTCAGGGACAGTTTCAGGCAACTGAACCAACCTATCAAAACCTAGAGTGCTGTCCTGACCTTCCAACTACCTCATTGGAGACTCTGGAACTGTCTTTAATCAGACTTCACTGGAATTTATCTGGCTCTCAATGTTATCCCCATTATCATGCATCTTGTACATTGTGATCGGCTTGATTGTTATCATGTATAGTATTTCCGCTGACTGGATAGCACACAACACTAAGCTTTTCACTGTACCTCGCTACACGGGCCAATAAACTAAACTGAACAATGAGAGTCTTTTACATGAAATGTTGATTGGCTGATCAATCAATAACCACAAACATCAGTAGTGATGCGGTGCTGAGGTCATTTTCTGATCATTGCCAAGGATGTAGGTGACGTGCTCACAAGACCACGACTTTTCAGCTGCACGCGTCTCCCCACTGCAGACATGTTAATAGAGTCAGAGTGATACAGTGTGGAAACAGGCCCTTCGGCTAAACTGGCCCACACTGGCCAACAATGTCCCATCTACACTAGTCCCACTTGCCTGCTCTTGGTCCATATCCCTCCAAACCTGTCCTATCCATGTACCTGTCTGTTTCTTAAACGATGGGATAGTCCCAGCCTCAACTACCTCCTCTGGCAACACGTTTCATACACCCACCACCCTTTGTGTGAAAAAGTTACCCTTGGATTCCTATTAAATCTTTTCCCCTTCTCCTTGAACCTATGTCATCTGGTCCTCGATTCCCCCCACTCTGGGCAAGAGACTCTGTGCAAGAGAAAAGATCACCCCTCATTCTCCTGCGCTCCATGGAATAGAGACCCAACCTACATAACCTCTCCCTGTAGCTCATAGAAACATAGAAAATAGGTGCAGGAGTAGGCCATTCGGCCCTTCGAGCCTGCCGGTGCAGGCTCGAAGGGCCGAATGGCCTACTCCTGCACCTATTTTCTATGTTTCTATGAGCTACAGGGAGAGGTTATGTAGGTTGGGTCTCTATTCCATTCGATATGATCATGGCTGATCAACCAACTCAGTATCCCATTCCTGCCTTCTCTCCATACCCCCTGATCCCTTTAGCCACAAGGGCCACATCTAACCCTCTTAAATGTAGCCAATGAACTGGCCTCAACTACCTTCTGTGGCAGAGAATTCCACAGATTCACCACTCTCTGTGTAAAAAATGATTTTCTCATCTCGGTCCTAAAAGACTTCCCCCTTATCCTTAAACTGTGACTCCTAGTTCTGGACATCTGGAGCTCACACCCTCTAGTCCTGGCAACATCCTCGTAAATCTTTTCTGAACCCTTTTAAGCTTGCCAATATCTTTCCTCTAACATGGTGCCCAGAACTGAACATGATATTCTAAATACGGTCGCCAATCGAAGGGCAACATCTATTATTTCTTGATTTTCTCTCAGCTCATACAAGCAACCAGCATAACAAATTCGGAATATTTAAAAAATATATTTTGTTGTACCCAAAACGTTGGAAACATGCAGGTCAGACAGCATTTGCAAAAAGACAAGCAGAGTTAATGTTAATAACAGAGTCAAAGATATTGTCCCAAAATATTTTGATTTTTTAAAATGTTAAACTTCCAGCATGTGCGCTTTTGATTTTCAATGCATTATAAAACAAATCATTTGGGGCTATGTTCAAGATGGAACATTATGTTGTAGATGTCTGAAGAAGGGTCTCCACCCGAAACGTCACACATTCCTTCTCTCCAGGGATGCTGCCTGTCTCGCTGAGTTATTCAGCACTTTGTCTTTTTCTGTATAACCAGCGTCTGCAGTTCCTTGTGCCTCCATTATACAATGCTGTTGGGTTAACTAATACTCCACAGAGATATACATCTTAATTAAACAGTAATCAATAAAGGAGAAGTAACATGTACCTACTTAATTCACTCGAGGGATTCAGATTAACTCCAGATTACTCTTCATGCAGTTAAATTAGAATAGATTTTTAAACCGAAGACCTATTTCAGCACTTTCTGCATCACAGACAATTATTATAAATTGGAGGTAGATAAAAATGCTGGAGAAACTCAGTGGGTGCAGCAGCATCTATGGAGCGAAGGAAATAGGCAACGTTTCGGGCCGAAACCCTTCCGGGTTTCGGCCCGAAACGTTGTCTATTTCCTTCAGGGTTTCGGCCCGAAACGTTGCCTATTTCCTTCAGGGTTTCGGCCCGAAACGTTGCCTATTTCCTTCGCTCCATAGATGCTGCTGCACCCGCTGAGTTTCTCCAGCATTTTTGTCCACCTTCGATTTTCCAGCATCTGCAGTTCCTTCTTAAACACAATATTATAAATTGTTCACAGCAGAATAATCGTCTGAATGACCTTCTCTGCTGTAGATTTATGATTCAATTCTATTAATTGAATACATTTCAGCGAGCGTTACTGCATTTTGCATAGTGGCTGCTTTCATCAACCCATTGATTGCTGCTCCATCAGCAAGTAGAATATTCCCTTTATCATGTTTCTGTGCACTGTTGATGGCTTGATCGCATCACAGTCTAGTTTAGTCAGTTCGGTTTAGTTTATTGTCACGTGTTACGAGGTACAGTGAAAAGCTTTTTGTTGCGTGCAAACCAGTCAGCGAAAAGACAATACATGATTACAATTGAGCCGTCCACAGTGTACAGATACGTAAGGGAATAATGTTTAGTGCAAGGTAAAGCCAGTAAAGTCCGATCAAAGACAGGTAGTAGTTCAGCACTGCTCTCAAGTTGCAGTTCAATTTCCTGATAGCAGCCGGGAAGAAACTGTCCCTGAATCCGGAGGTGTGCGTTTTCACACTCCTGTACCTTTTGCCTGATGGGAGAGGGGAGAAGAGGGAGTGGCCGGGGTGAGACTGGTCCTTGATGATGCTGCTGGCCTTGCCGAGGCTGCGTGAGGTATAAATGGAAACAATAGAAGAGAGGTTTGGTTTGTGTGATGGTCTGGGCTGCGTCCACAATTCACTGCAATTTCATGTAGTCTTTTCCTGGCTGGTTAGCACGCAACATAAAAGATTTCCGCTGTAACTCGGTGCAAGCGACAATAATAAATTAAACAATTCTCAAACTTAAAATTTGACAAAGGTTACTATTTCATATTTATCTATCAAAGATAATAATAAAAATAAAGAAAAGCATCCCTGGAAAGGCAATTTAAAAAAAAATCAGAATTGACTTTATCCTGGTATGGATTTGATGTGGCGATCCCTAACATTAGCTGTTGCTGGAAAATCAGCATTTATATCTGTGTGTGAAGTGAAAATCTTATTCTTATAAAGAAAAAGGGAGGCTCCGGGATAGGAGAAATTCCCATTGGGAGGGTCAGTTAAAATGTCTTTGGTGTCTTAGAAACATAGAACCATAGAAAATAGGAGCAGGAGTAGACCATTTGGCCCATCGAGCCTGCACCGCCATTCAATGTGATCATGGCTGGTCACCCAGAATCAGTACCCCGTTCCTGCTTTCTCCCCATATCCCTTGATTCCGTTAGCCCTAAGGGCTAAATCTAACTTTCTCTTGAAAACAGAAACGATTGATGCCAGTGTTTACTTACAATGCCATCCTGAACACTAAATCCCAGCTGAAGTTTCAGGTCTGGTCGTTTGATGATTGCCGTGGTGACGGGTGGACAGCGCACAATATTGAGCTTCACTTCAGGCTGATATTTCAAGTCCTTAAAAACCAATACAACAACACGTGAGATAGACAGTTCTTTCCATAAGGTTGCTCACGATCTTCAGAAAGACCATGTGTAAAATATCATCTGCAGTGCACTCGGCAGTGGTAGCAATTCCTCGAATGAGCAGAAATTGCAGGCAATAACTGGAACCTAACTGAGGATCACAGTTCACCTGTCAACGATGTGACCCTTTCTTCTATAACAGCTACTTAACATTGATCAGTAACTTATTTTTCCTGAGTACAGGCCCCAGGGTTCCCGATGTCATGAAGTGTTCACAAAGTGGAAATGTAACTAGCTGGCAAAATATTTATACAAAACGAAGGCCAAGCAAGGACAAGTTAAACCAGGGCCTTTAACCCAACCATCCAGATACTGCTGTGAACCAAGTTCACACACGACAAAGGATGCCAACAGGCCTGCAGGAGCCGGCACACCCATCACACCCCTCTGCCAATGCTTCTCCATACACACAGGGTGACACGGTGGCACAGCGGTAGAGTTGCTGCCTCACAGAGACCCGGGTTCCATCCTGACCACGGGTGCTGTCTGCACCGAGTTTGTACGTTCTCCCCGTCACCAGCGCGGGTTTTCTCCGAGTGCTCTGGTTTCCTCCCACACTCCAAAGGCGTGCGGGATTGTAGGTTAATTGGCTTGGTGTAAATGTGAAATTGTCCCCAGTGTGTGTAGGATAGTGTTAATATGTGGGGATCGCTGGTCGGCGCGGGCCTGTGTCCGCGGTGTACCTCTGAACTAAACTAGTCAGAGAACACGGGGAATTTGAGGATTTAGTAGCCATTTTACAAATGCAAGTCTTCGTGGATAGAGTTTTATGTCAGGATGATGTAGAGCTTTGAGGAACATGTTTTGCGAGTTGTGAGTCTGCGGAATTCTCTGCCTCAGATGGCGGTGGAGGCCGGTTCTCGGGATACTTTCCAGAGAGAGCTAGATAGGGCTCTTAAAGATAGCGCAGTCAGGGGATTATGGGGAGAAGGCAGGAACTGGGTACTGATTGGGGATGATCAGCCATGATCACGTTGAATGGCGGTGCTGGCTCGAAGGGCCGAATGGCCTCTCCTGCACCTATTGTCCATTTGGTGGTGATGTCCATGAACCTCGGCACGTGGAGTAATTGTTGGTTTGGGAGCTACAGAAACACTAGCAACACTAGCAACTTGCTGCAGTACTAGCTGTTTCTCCTTTGATTGTGGACCCAGCTCAGTCCAGAGATCTGTGGTTTCGGGCAGGTGCTGTTTGTGCTGCTGATCTTTGGCTTCTCCTGGCCTGTCTGCAGGAAAACAAGTAGAGGTGCTGTCGCCGAGGGAGGACGGACGGAGCCGCGGCTCGAGAGACTCGAGAGACTAACAGAGACTAACAGAGGCAAAGAGGTTTGCCACGCACTGTAGATATAAAACAGAGGCAAAGAGGTTGGCAAAGAGGTTTGCCACGCACTGTAGATATAAAACAGAGGCAAAGAGGTTGGCAAAGAGGTTTGCCACGCATTGTAGATATAAAACAGAGGCAAAGAGGTTTGCCACGCACTGCAAGGGAGCAGTGGACCAGACAGGAAGAGCGGACGGAATTACCACTAGACAGCCAAACCAGTAGGTAATTTACGGCTGGGGTGAGTACTTTCCCATTTATAGGAGGTAGGATTATATAAATAAGGGGTGTATCAATACAGTAGGGGATTCTTAAATAGGACCAGTTAATTATTTATATAAGATGGGCGGTCAGGAGATGTGCCAATACTGCGAGATGTGGGAATTTGTCGACACCATTGATGTAGAAGATCCCTACAGCTGCAGTAAGTGTTTGAGGCTAGAGGAACTCCAGCTCCGCATTGATGAGCTGGAGACCCAACTTCATACGCTGCGGTACATCAGGGAGGGGGAGTATTACCTGGATGTTTTGTGCCAGGGGATGGTCACACCGACCAGTTTAACTAATTCAGTAGGCAGTGAGCAAGGAAAGGAAGGTGTGGCCATAAGCGAGGCAGGTAGGGGGAACCAGGAGGAGATGCGGCAGGAGCCACAGCCCTTGTCCCTGACGAGCATGACCGAGGCTCTTACTCAATGTAAGGACGGGATCAGGGGCTGTGGGAGGGATGAGCAACCTGGCTGCAGCACCGTGGATCAGGGGGCCATTCAAGAGGGGGGAGTTAGAAGAAATGCCGTAGTGATAGGGGATAGTATTATTCGGGGGGTAGATAAGGTTCTCTGCGGCCAGCAGAACATGTCCCGAAGGCTGTGTTGCCTACCCGGTGCTAGGGTTAAGGATATCTCTGCGATGCTGGAGAGAAATTTGCAGTGGGAGGGGGAGGATCCAGTGGTCGTGGTCCATGTGGGGACCAATGACATAGGAAGGACGAGGAAGGAGGATCTGCTGAAGGAGTTTGAGCAGTTAGGGAATAAATTAAAAAGCAGAACCTCGAGGGTACTGATCTCCGGATTGCTACCTGAGCCACGGGCCAAATCGGCGAGGGTACGTAAAATTAAAAAGCTGAATGCGTGGCTCAAAGACTGGTGTGGGAATAATGGGTTTGGTTTCTTGGGCCACTGGCACCAGTACTGGGACAGGGGGGATCTGTTCTGTAAGGACGGACTTCACCTGAACGGTGCTGGGACTGGGGTCCTGGCAAATCATATAACTAGGGCAGTAGAGAGGTCTTTAAACTAAGTAGCGGGGGGGAGGTATCAAGGGGGGTAATAACGGCAGGGGTAGAGGAAATAGAGCAGGGTATCAGTGGGGAAGCGGAAAGTCAAAATGTGACAGGAGACATAATGGGTGAAGATAAAGCTCTAGATGTAAAAGGGGCAAAAACGGAAAGGAAGGGTAGTAAAAATCATCTGAAAGTGCTTTATCTAAATGCACGGAGTATTCGTAATAAGATAAATGAATTAACGGTGCAATTAAGTATATATAGTTATGATATCGTGGCCATTACGGAGACATGGCTGCAAGGGGATCAGGACTGGGAGTTAAATATAGAGGGGTACTCGACAATTAGGAAAGATAGACAGGAAAGAAAGGGAGGAGGGGTGGCCCTTTTAATAAGGGAGGGAATAACGGCAATAGAGAGGAAGGATATTGCGTTGAAGGATCAGGATAGTGAAACAGCTTGGGTACAGATAGAGAATAACAAGGGGAAAAAAACACTAGTGGGTGTAATTTATAGACCTCCAAATAGCTGTGACGCTGTTAGTCAGAACATAAATCTGCAAATAGTTGACGCATGTAAAAAGGGAACTGCTGTAATCATGGGGGACTTCAATTTTCATATTAATTGGGCAAACCAAACTGGGCAGGGTAGACTAGAGGAAGAATTTATAGAATGTATTAGAGACGGGTTCCTAGAACAGTATGTCACAGAACCGACAAGGGGGGAGGCAATCTTGGATCTGGTCCTGTGTAATGAAGCAGGATTAATTAAAAATGTCATAGTTAGGGACTCGTTGGGAACAAGTGACCACAATATGGTCGAATTCCATATTCAAATAGAAGGGGAGCAGGTTGAAACTCAGGCTAGGGTGCTTAGTCTAAATAAGGGGGATTATGAAGGTATGAGGACTGAGCTGATCAAAGTTGACTGGGATAGCAGACTCAAGAATAAGACGGTACATGAGCAGTGGTGTACGTTTAAGGGTCTACTGTATAACCTTCAAGAAAAATTTATTCCTATGAAGAAAAAAAGGGGTAAGGGTAAGAACAGTCAGCCATGGCTCAGTAAAACTATAAAGGATAGTATTCGGCTGAAGGCAATGGCATATAAGGTAGCCAGAGATAGTGGGAGGGTAGAGGATTGGGAAGCATTTAAAGGTCAGCAAAAAATAACTAAGAGATTAATTAAGACGGGGAAAATAGACTATGAAAGGAATTTAGCAAACAACATAAAAACTAATAGTAAGAGTTTTTATAGCTATATAAAAAGAAAAAGGGTGGCTAAGGTGAACGTTGGTCCATTGGAGGGTGAGACTGGAGAGTTGTTGGTGGGGAACATGGAAATGGCAAAGGCATTAAACGAGTATTTTGTATCAGTCTTCACCATAGAAGACACAAAAAATATTCCAACGTTGGATAAACAGGGGGCGGTAGGAATGGAGGAGCTAAATACTATTAAGATCACCAAGGAGGTGGTATTAGGGAAATTAATGAGACTGAAGGAGGATAAATCCCCTGGGCCTGATGGATTACATCCAAGGGTCTTGAGGGAGATAGCGGTGGGGATTGTGGATGCATTGGTGATAATTTTCCAAAACTCCCTGGAGGCAGGAACGGTCCCAGTGGATTGGAAAATGGCCAATGTAACACCTATATTTAAAAAAGGAAGTAAACAGAAAGCGGGTAACTATAGACCGGTTAGTCTAACATCGGTGGTGGGTAAAATGTTAGAGACAATTATTAAAGAAACACTAACGGGGCACTTGGATAAACATGACTTCATCGGACAGAACCAGCATGGTTTTGTGAAGGGGAAGTCCTGTTTAACGAATTTGCTCGAATTCTTTGAGGAAGTAACAACCCGGGTGGATAAAGGGGAACCGGTGGATGTGGTATACTTGGACTTCCAAAAGGCTTTTGACAAGGTGCCACATAAGAGACTATTGCTAAAAATAAAAAATTATGGAATTGGGGGTAATATATTAGCATGGGTAGAGGATTGGCTAACAAATAGGAAGCAGAGAGTGGGGATAAATGGTTCATACTCGGGATGGCAACCGGTAACTAGCGGGGTTCCGCAAGGGTCGGTGCTGGGACCCCAGTTGTTCACAATTTATATAAATGATTTGGAGGAGGGAACCAAGTGTAATATATCAAAATTTGCGGACGATACAAAAATGGGAGGAAAAGTAGGGGATGAGGAGGATAGGAAGAGTCTGCAAAAGGATATAGATAAGCTAGGTGAGTGGGCAACAACTTGGCAGATGAAGTTTAATACTAATAAATGTGAAGTCATTCACTTTGGGAAAAAAAATGATAGGGCAAGTTATTTTCTAAATGAGGAGGAGCTGCGTTGTAATGCAACGCAAAGGGATCTAGGGGTATTAGTACATGAATCACTAAAAGTTAGTATGCAGGTGCAGCAAGCAATCAGGAAGGCCAATGGAGTTTTGGCCTTTATTGCTAGGGGGATTGAGTATAAAAACACGGAGGTCTTGCTGCAGCTGTACACAGTATTAGTGAGACCACATTTGGAATACTGTGTACAGTTCTGGGGTCCATACTTAAGAAAGGATGTACTAGCCCTGGAGGCAGTGCAGCGAAGGTTTACAAGATTAATTCCTGCAATGAGGGGATTGACATATGAGGAAAGGTTAAGTAGGCTGGAACTCTACTCTTTGGAGTTTAGAAGAATGAGAGGCGATCTCATTGAAACATATAAGATCGTGAGGGGCCTTGATCGGGTGGATGCACCGAGGATGTTCCCAATGATCGGGGAAACTAGAACTAGGGGACATAGTTGCAGAATAAGGGGGGGCTCTTTTAAAACTGAGATGAGGAAGAACTTCTTCACCCAGAGGGTGGTTAATTTATGGAATTCACTGCCCCAGGGAGCAGTGGAAGCAGAAACTTTAAATATATTTAAGACTAAAATAGATGGTTTTTTAGCTGCCAAGGGGATAAGGGGCTACGGGGAGAGGGCAGGGATATGGACCTAGGTATGGTTAGTATAGTAAGACCTGAGTGATCTCCTGGACAAGTGTCGATCGCCTAGATTGGGGTCGGAGAGGAATTTCCCGGATTTTTTCCCGAATTGGACCTGGGTTTTTATCCGGTTTTTTGCCTCCCCCAGGAGATCACGAGGTTTTTGGGGTGGAGAGGGGTGATAGCGGTATAAAGGGGAGGGTAGTGTCTTGTGTTCTGTGTCTTGTGTCTACTGTTTGTGGGTAAGTGTGTCTGTTTAGTGTTCAGCCATGAGCGAATGGCGGTGCGGGCTCGACGGACCTGGTGGTCTACTCTCGCACCTACTTTCTATGTTTCTATGTTTCTATGTAATGCGGATGTTATCACTGCAATAAATGTTTAATATGATGAATGTGGCACCAATACATTAGGCTGCTTTATCCCGGATGGTGACAAAAGGGCCTGTCCCACTCACGGGATTTTTTTCGGCGACTTGCCGGCACCCGTCATAGTTGCAGCAGGTGGGGGAAAATTTTCAACGGGTTGAAAATCCAGCGGCGACCAGAAAAAGGTACGACTCTTTGGGCGACTACTCACGTCCATACAGGCATCGGTGCTGGGGAAACAGATGCTGGGGAAACTCAGCGGGTGAGGCAGCATCTGTGGAGCGAAGGAATAGGCGATGTTTCGGGTCAAGACCTTCTTCAGACTGATGTCGGGGGGGGGCGGCTTTTCCAGCCTCTCTTCCCCCGACATCAGTCTGAAGAAGGGTCTTGACCCGAAACGTCGCCTATTCCTTCGCTCCACAGATGCTGCCTCACCCGCTGAGTTTCCCCAGCATTTGTATCTACCTCCCACAGTAATGAGGCTCCTTATGAAAATGAATCCTCTACATGTATCTCGTCACCTTATTCAATGTCACTCGCATGTAAAGAGCCTGAGGAAACCGCAGTGGATGCAGTGGTTTACTGGGAATAATCAATCTGATGCAACACCCCACACTTACACTGACAAACAGTTCCAGTCTTAAACTTACACTTCTTGTAAAATCACATTGATGGAAAAGCAAACGTCCTGCCCAATTTCTGCTGCTGCCCCATTCACTCTTCTCCCCCGCAGAGTGCATTGCTTAGGTCAAGACGTTCACACAAACTTGCCCGATTCATCTCCGGTTATTCAAACAAAGAGAGCACCAGACAAGCCCAATCCTCTCTTTGCCCAGTCACCATGGATCAGGAATGTGCTAAATAGGCCACAACATGCAGATTCAGAGCAGGGAACTCGATACACTGTACATAACTAGTCAAGGGGCATAAAAACCTTCCACCCACATCATATTTTTATTACAAATGTCGGTCAGTTGTTTCATTGGTTGATAGCAGATCAATAAAATTGGGGGGTGGGAGATTGCAACCTTCACGTGGTCCGCCCTGTTATAACGAATGCAATCAACCTGGCGTGCACAATCAAATAAGATCAAATGGTACAAGTTGTCCTACAACTTTAGGCTGTGCACGCCATACGCAAGAAGAAGACGACTAAAATTGGAATTGGTAACCTCTTTAGTTCTCTGTAATTGTGTCATTATTCCTCTCAATTTCACCTCTATTAAGGGGGGGATTATGGATAAGGGGAGGATTCTGCTGGCTGGTCAGCACACAACAAAAAGCTTTTCACTGTACCTCGGTACACGTGGCAATAAACTAAACTGACAAAACGAACAAACTGATTAACAGCAGCCAATTAACAGACGGACATATCGGTGGGAGGTGACAGGAAACTAAAATTCCTGGTGGAAATGTACACAGTTGTGGGGAGAACATGTAAACGCCACAGGAACAGCAGCCCAGGCCAGGATCAACTCCATCACTGGCTCTATGAGGAATCGGTATATGAAAAATGTCAGAGGCTGCTGTGCGATGTATTAGTGCACTGAATCTGAAATCTCCTTGGTAAAGTTAGATATTTAACTTGGTAAAGTTAGATACTTAAGCTGAAGTAGATGCCTGAAGTACATCGGCGAGACCAAGTGTAGGCTTGGCGATCGTTTCGCTGAACACCTCCAATCAGTCCGTCTCAACCTACCTGATCTCCTGGTGGCCCAGCGCTTCAACTCCCTCTCCCATTCCCAATCTGACCTCTCTGTCCTGGGCCTCCTCCATTGTCAGTGAGGCCCAGCGCAAATTGGAGGAACAGCACCTCATATTTTGCTTGGGTAGTTTACACCTCAGCGGTATGAACATTGACTTCTCTAACTTCAGATAGCCCTTGCTTTCCCTCTCTCCATCCCCTTCCCAGTTCTCCCACTCGTCTTACTGTCTCCACCTACATTCTATCTCTTCCCCGCCCACTCCCCTGACATCAGTCTGAAGAAGGGTCTCGACCCGAAACATCGCCCATTCCTTCTCCCCAGAGATGTTGCCTGACCCGCTGAGTTACTCTAGCACTTTGTGTCCATCTGCGAGTTTCCTACTTGGTGTGACTCATCTATACTAGATAAGAAATCTACTAACTAACATCCAGATACACTGGTGAATGTCCACACGATATACAATATAAAGAACTAACCACATGAAGTTTTTGTTTACAGTACATGAAACCATTTAATGGATTAACATAAAACAAAAGCCATCGCAATGCACAAGAATGGCAGCGCGTGCTGGGATTCAGTACCTTGATTATGCCCTGGCAGGTAGCAAGGGGCAGGCCAACTAAGCTGGTGCCGTTCACAGAGATGATCTGATCCCCGATGTTCAGCTCTCCCGACCGCTCTGCCGGCCCGCCGTGCATGAGGTTGGCTACCACCACAGTGGGGAGGAGGGAGCCCCAGCCCGACTCCACAATCACAAGGCCAAGGATCTCACCTTTCCCCTTATCAATACGGACCTGTGCACACAACAGCAGTGTATCAGTTGCTTGATTAGTACGGGTGTCAGAGGCTATGGGGAGAAGGCAGGAGAATGGGGTTAGGAGGGAGAGATAGATCGGCCATGAATGAATGACAGAGTAGACGATGGGCTGAATGGCCTAATTCTGCTCCGATCCCTTATAACCTTAAGACGATACTCTGTGAAAAGACACTAAATTATGTAACGTTATGGATTATAACAAAATAAAGGCTAAAGGAGTAGACAAAGTGTTTAAGAAGGAACTGCAGATGCGGGAAAATCGTAGGTAGACAAAAGTGCTGGAGAAACTCAGCGGGTGCAGCACATCTATGGAGCGAAGGAAATAGGCAACGTTTCGGCCCGAAACGTTGCCTATTTCCTTCAAGGTTTTCGGCCCGAAACGTTGCCTATTCGCTCCATAGATGCTGCTGCACCCACTGAGTTTCTCCAGCACTTTTGTCTACCTCCGATTTTCCAGCATCTGCAGTTCGTTCTTAAAGGCTAAAGGAAATAACTGATCCTAATTTCCCCCAGCAGTCTCTACCCTGCCTGTTCTATCAGTTTCCCTCAACCTCTCACAGATAGAGGCTGTGGCAATCCCTAAAGTACTGCAGCCCTCAAGCAGTATCGCTTACCTTCACTTCCATCCTTCGCTCTGACATCTTTTACTGCTTTTCTCTCTCCAAGATCTCCTTATTCATTTTTAAATCCCCACATCTATGAGCTGATGGCAAAAGTAGGATGAACCCTGACAACTAGGGCAGCACGGTGGCGCAGTGATAGAGTTGCTGCCTTAAGGGCCTGTCCCACTTACGCGATTTTGTTCGGCGACTTGCCGGCACCCGTCACAGTCGCAGCAGGTGGCCGAAAATTTTCAACATGTTGAAAATCCAGTGGCGACCAGAAAAAGGTAGGACTCCTTGGGCGACTACTCGTGACCATACAGCGTCACCCCCGCAGGAACGAGCCTCGGTAGGCCCGACACGCCCCACAGGCCTTCCAGGGGACTACGGAGCAGCCGGGTGGCGAGGCCTGTCTGGGCCGAAGGAGCCTCAGCGGCGATGGGAGCCTCGGCAGCAACAGGAGCCTCGGTGGCGGTGGGGCCTCGCGGTCGATGAGCGTGAGGGGGGAGGGGAAGACAATGGGGACCCGACATGGGGGGGCCGCCGTGAGGGATGATGGGAGAGCAAAGGGAGGCCCGGTGTGGGGGAGGGGGGGGGCTACTCTGGTTTAGAATCCTCTGCCCAGGGGATAAGTCTGTGTTTCTGTGTTTGTTCATGTGTTCCTGTGAAGGTGCTGTGCACACGGCAGACAGACAACAGTCGCTTGTCTTTTTCTTGTGTACCTGGTCTTACTCTTTGTGTACCTTGGTGTGTGTGGTGACTGTCGGCAGACCAATTTCCCTCCGAGGATGAATAAAGTTTTATCGTATGTCTCCTTACTCTGCCAGTCATTTCTGCATCCTTCATTCATCACTTTCGACTTGTAACTTGTAAATCACGCTCGAGGTTGTCACCACAGACACTCACCTCTTTCGAGTTCTCAGATTTGGAAAAGTGTACAAGGTCCCCGTTGTAGAACTCGGTGTCGAGTAAATCATTGTACTCTGTGGGACTCAGGTCCGCAGGGTTGATACCATTGGCGTTCAAAAACTGCTGGTATGCCACAGTGAACGCTTGGCCTATGGCCTGTGCGATGAGAGATGCCTGCAAGCAAGGGCAATATTGAAGGGGAAAAACAAATCAATGGATTGTATTGATAATTGAATCACACACCATGGTTTTTTTTTATACATTCTCATGGTACAGTGGAGCAGTGATGAACTCTTAACAATACCCTACAAATACAGATTTCAAACAATTAACAAACAACCAGAGAAAAATCACATCACTACGGCAAAAAACATCACCAGTGAACAGGCCCATCAATTAGCCATTGTTAAGTCAACACGAGCAGACATTCTATAAGCACAGACAGAAATCCCAATCGTCCAGAGGTTACTGTTTGAAAACTTAAACTAATGAACAAGGGACTCACGTCTTCAGACTCAAAGACATGGCAGATCATCTTGTACTCTCGTTTCCCTGCTGCAGAGCTCCCTGTCTCTTGGTCGGGAGGTTTCCGTGGCAGTCGCCGCCGAGCCATGAACACTATTGTTGTGTCAATGTCTGCAATGTATGAGATGGTCTGGAGAGGGTGGTCCATCAGAGCTTCCTAGAGCACGAGGCAATTGAATGTTAAACCCCACTCACTTTATTACAAGCGTTAAATTGTCAAAATGGCCTTGTGTTAAAACTTGACACGATGTTACTCCGATAAGTGATGGTAAGAAGCTAAGCAATGGCTTAAGGCATACATACGTACACACTGACATGTCTGTAAGCTGTGAATCTCATCCTCACACATTTCTGAGCACTTTACAGCCAATAATTTGTCTGACATTTGAGCATCATCAAGTACCTGCAAGTACCAACATACTCCAGGGGGGCATTGTAATAGCACAGCAACCCCCTTCTCTCCAGAGATGCTGCCTGTCCCGCTGAGTTACTCCAGCATTTTGTGTCTATAATTGCACAGCAGCTCAATCTGCCACTGGGGTTTGAATGAGTCAGGCAACGTGACTCCTCATACCCGTGCCACATGGACCGTGACGTTAATCTACAACATAACCATCGACTGCCTTTCCAGACCCGTGGTAGCAACTGGAAAACCTTGTGTACAATGTAACACGGCACAAATCTTGATGCCATTGGCACTACTCTTGTCAGAGAACTGGTAGTTGGAATGAATAACTCAAGCTTACACATTACCACAAGATTGTGTGAATGTTGTTCATTTGGAGATAAAGTCTTTTGATTGAGGTATTAAACTGAGGTCCCATAAGCTTTCTCAGTGAGTCTATTTTAGTAAAGTGGAGGGAGTTAATGCTCTGACCAATATTTATGTGTCAATACCGATTAAGTGGCCAGTATTTTGTCAGTTTACGAACCATTGTTACAAATAAATTAACTTGAAACATTTAAGTTGGTGAGTGATACAAGTGATTCAACCTAGATCATTCATTAATGATATTAACCTGTTCAGTGCCACCCCTGAGTATACGCGGGTCATGGCCATTAGTAAAAAAAATCTCGGCAGGGAACAGGTTAAATAACTAATGTGTAGAAAGGAGCTGCAGATGCTGGTTTATACCAAAGATAGACACAAAATGCCAGAGTAACTCAGCGGGACAGGTAGTGTCTCTGGGTAGAAGGAATGGGTGACGTTTCAGGTCGAGACCCTTCTTTAGGTAACTTATAACTTTAATAACTCATAATAAATAATAAATACATAATAACTTTAAACTGTTTTCAATAGATTTTTTCTCCATAGTTTGAGCACCAAACAATGGAGGGGGAAAAAGTATTTTGTGTGGAAAAGTTCAGATTGATTCTCAACGTTCAGCTGCCCTATTACCTGTGTTTCTGCGTTCAACACTTTAATGCGTTGTGTCGATATGAACAGATCGACTCCAGTCATTGGTTGCGACTCTCCTTCTGGGGCCTAATAAACGGAATCACAAACGAGTCACTAAACCTGCATTTCCAACGACACAGACCCACACCTCCCATCTTCCAAAAGCAGCTGCTGACCCACTGGAGTCCACACAGGCCACACGCTCTGCAGTATTTCATTCTTCCAGCCATCCAAGCACAAAGCCACATAACAAGTATATATAATAAATATAATCAAATATAAACTAACTTCAGCTCTTTTATCCCCCAGTCTTGACGGAGAATACTCACAACCCAACCGTGACTTCACAAAGGGGTTTTAGAAACGGAAGAAATGATGTGAAGATTGTTTGGGTTTAGGTGACACTTGGGTTAAAGTTTGTGTTTAGAAGGATGAGAGGCAGACCTCATTGAAATTTATCGAATAATGAAAGGCCTCGGATAGAGTGGATGTACAGAGGATGTTTCCACTAGTGGGAGTCCAGGACCAGAGGTCACAGCTTTAGAATTAAAGGATGTTCCTTTAGAAGGTAGATGAGGAGAAATGTCTTTAATCAGAGGGTGGTGAATCTGTGGAATTCATTGCCACAGGCGGCTGTGGAGGCCATTTAGTTTAGTTTATTAATATCGCGTGTACCGAGGTACAATGAAAAGCTTTTGTTTGTGTGCTATCCAATAGACAATCGGTGCAGGAGTAGGCCATTCGGCCCTTCGAGCCAACACCGCCATTCAATATGATCATGGCTGATCATCCACATTCAGTACCTTCGCCCCATATCCCCTGATTCCGCTATCTTTAAGTATTAAAGGCCAGTCAAAAAGACTGTACACGATCACAACCATAGCCCACTCCTGCTTGCATTCTGCAGGCTGTTACATGAGACTGGATATCAGACATTGATGGCAATACAAGTCACGGCTGCGGGAGGCAGTGCAGTGCCTCGACGGGGGAGTGGGCCGCTGGAGGCTCTGCAGCAGCCTGGAGCTTGGCTGGACCGGGCGCCGCTCCAAGAGGCCGAGCGCGTGGCCTGGATGCGGCCTGCAGCGGTGGAAGACACCGACGGCTACGCTTGGGCAGACCGACCCTGCAACACTGCCAGGACAACAGGCCTTCAGGCTCCGATTCAGCTCCCTGCACTTACAGCTGCGACTTGAAAATGGCACCAAACTGCCCACTCAGTACGCAGTCTCAGTGTACGATACACTTGACCTGTAACTCAGTTGCTTATCTAAGATGTATCGGAGTGTTTATGTGTCGTGACACTTGTATTGAATTGGAAACAAACCTGAATTTCACTGTATGTGTAAGAAAGAACTGCAGATGCTGGTAAAATCGTAGGTAGACACAAAATGTTGGAGGAACTCAGTGGGTGAGGAAGCATCTCTGGAGAGAAGGAATGGACGACGTTTCGGGTCGAGACCCAAAGGGTCTCGACCCGAAACGTCGCCCATTCCTTCTCTCCAGAGATGCTGCCTCAGAGGGTCTCCACCCAAAACGTCGCCCATTCCTTCTCTCCAGAGATGCTGCCTCACCCCTGAGTTACTCCAGCATTTTGTGTCTGCCTTTGAATTTCACTGTACCGCGGTACACATGACAAATAAATTACCATTGAGGTAGCAAACGTCCTTAGCCCATCAGTCAATATTACACTCAGGCCCATCAATATCACAGATTGGCACATCACTAGTTTTTGACAATATTCCCACCCAAAGAATTGTATGCATTAATTTTGATGCTTCACCTTTATTCTCCCCACTGCTTCCTGCGCTTGTGACATTCGCACATTGGTCGATGGGTTTTTGTCGGAGAATAGCTGGGTTGATCCAAGGTAACTGGCAGCAAATATGATTCCATCCAGCAGATCCTCGGACTCGCACGGCCCCATCACTACATACAGACAGAAACAGACAAAAGTGCGACAATGAGTCCAGCGATAAAATCACCTTCATCCATCCCATCACCGGGCGTTCCGAAGGCACTCAGCATAAGAATCGATGGGTAATTTCCAGGATATTCTTCCCGCGAATGCCCAGAGAACTACCCTAGTCCTTGCTACCCTATTTTGTCTCTTGTAAGCAATAAGCAGTGACAACAATCCTGGCATTTGCACGTTTCCCCAAACACCACGTATTCAAGAGAGAGTTGGATATAGCACTTAGGGCTAATGGAATCAAGGAATCGATGATCTATTTACCCCCATTTCCTTGATGTCCATTCAAAGTAAGAATAAGGGGTCGGCCATTTAGGACTGAGATGAGGAAAAACGTTTCCACCCAGAGAGTTGTGAATCTGTGGAATTCTCTGCCACAGAAGGCAGTGGAGGCCAATTCACTGGATGTTTTCAAGAGAGAGTTAGATTTAGTCTTAGGACTAACGGAATCAAGGGATATGGGGTGAAAGTAGGAACGGGGTACTGATTTTGGATGATCAACCATGATCGTATTGTCCGGCGGTGCTGGATCGAAGGGCCGAATGGCCTACTCCTACACCTATTTGCTATGTTTATCCTTCTATGTTTAGCATCATCATCACCACCGTTCCATCACCACCATCCTCCATCCCTACACAATCCCAAACACAATCACCCCCAGCACTTTCTAACGCAGAGAATATTAAACTTATTTACTAGCTCCAACAGCAACCAATACATAGCAATAAATTTATCACGGGCAAAGGAGATTTGGATGGCCCAATTTTACAGGAGGCATCGCATGTAGAATTGCGTGTCAATTCAAACTGCATGCACAGAGCAAACTGAATACTAAACATGCGAGTTTACTGTCTGCATCTAAATAACATTGGTCGAGGTGTGTAATACGGCATAGTCTGTCTGGTCATTGGACCTCACAGTCTGAAAATTAGCTGCTGTGTTTCCAACTTTACTAAAGTGACTACACTTCAAAAATAAAGGACTTCACTGGTTCGACCTCAAGAGGTGAAAGAAGCAGCACCTCATATTTCGCTTGGGTAGTTTACACCAAGTTTACACCCCAGCAGTATGAACATTGACTTCTCCAATTTCAAGTAGTCCTTGCTTTCACCTTCCTTCCCCTCCCCTTCCCAGTTAGCCCACTGTCTCCACCTCTTCCTTTCTTCTTCCCGCCCCCCCACCCCCACATCAGTCTGAAGAAGGGTCTCGAACCGAATCGTCGCCTATTTCCTTTGCTCCACAGATGCTGCCTCACCCGCTGAGTTTCTCCAGCATTTTTGTCTACCTTCGATTTTTCCAGCATCTGTAGTTCCTTCTTAAACAGTATGTTAGGCACATACTTAAACATACCCAAGTGAGGCCAACATACCTTCCTTAAATGCAGGGAAAGAAAATGTCTTCTTCGTCTGAAATAAAATGAAAACTATTACGATACGTTAAAACATTATTCATCCCTGGAGGGAAATGGTCTGCCGAACATCACAACACACAAGGTACACACAACTTGAAAGGATAAGCGACTCTTGGCTAGCTGCCGTGTGCACAGCGCCTACACCGGAACAAACAAATGCAGGTTTATCCCCCGGACAGAGGATTCTAAAACTGAAGTCCCCCTAATCATTCAGGTCAGCTTTTATCAATCTCGACCCGAAACGTCGCCCATTCCTTCTCTCCAGAGATGCTGCCTCACCCACTGAGTTACTCCAGCGTTTTGTGTCTACCTTGTCAATAAACTGATGGACCAGTAACTGAAGTCTATCAGATTATCACATTGGACTTCGCCCACACAGCACAGCAAAAATGCATGTTTGAAATATTTGAATGAGGTTGTGGGATAATTTATTTATGATTTGATAATGAACTCATTTCTCTTCACCATGAATCATATACCTGGCCTGTAACTTTGCTAAGGCGACTAAAGTTCTGGCTTTGTTAGTGCAAGTTAAAGAACACCTACAATTCTCCACAAACTGGATACTAGACGACTGTACAAACCAATTAAAATGGTACACTATATAACATGTAAATAGATCGGGCAGGCGGGTGAAGGGTCTCGACCCGAAACGTCACCTATTCCTTCGCTCCATAGATGCTGCCTCACCTGCTGAGCTTCTCCAACATTTTTTGTCTACCTTCGATATTTCCAGCATCTGCAGGACTTTCTTAAACATATATGATGTGAATGGAACAGCGATTAAGAATCTCTTTGTTTTGTATTACTTCAACAAAAAAGCAATTAATCAAGAAACGACGCCTGGTAAATTCATTGTTTAAGAAGGAACTGCAGATGCTGGAAAATCGAAGGTAGACTTTTCGAAGGTAGAAGGTAGAAGGTAATCGATTTCCCAGCATCTGCAGTTCCTTCTTAAACACTTTGTCTACTCCACTGCGAAATCGTTGCCTATTTCCTTCGCTCCGCAGATGCTGCTGCACCCGCTGAGTTTCTCCAGCACTTTTGCCTACCTGGTAAATTAATCTTTGCTGTCTTATGTGTGTCGCGAGTGCGTCAGGCTATGCCTCCGAATCATCTCCAATAATGAATGACTATCGAAGGTGGTTGAGAACGTTGTAAAAACTGCCGTTATAATGTAACCCACAAGATGGAACCACTCCCTCACCACTCTACTGCTAAATCCACATCCCAAAACACACAAGGAACATCATGAGTAAATCTGCCAATTTAGTATCATAGTGGAAAGATTTGCACTATACACTGAACCTCCTGCAACAGATTTCACATCAGCCTCAGTTGTAAGACTTGCAATTTACATTTTATAATTTCAAAAGTTTTCTTTCTTACCTCTCGATTTTGCTCGCGGACAGCGTCTTTTTTATGACAAGCACCTTGACTCGATACATCCACGTGCTCAGGGTCGTCCTCAGGCAGAAAGGTTTTGCTAATACACTCAACCTCCTCTTTCAGTTCCTTCACTGCCAGAGACAAGGCTTCTCCTTCTTTCTTCCAGTCTTCCTTCAGCAACATCTGCTTAAATAAGAGCTTGCCAACTAGAGAAAAATCCTCCATCGCCACATCATCGTCTGCAAATAAATCAGGAGACGGCTGGTCAAGGCGCAGAGCTTCAGTGGCCACCTTAACTTGGCCAAAGTCATTTACAGATGAATCTTCTGGCCATTCTTGGGCAATTGTTTGTTTTCTTTCAGTTTCTGCTGGTGTGAGTTGATCCTGAACATTGGACTCTGCATGGCCATTAAAACCAGAAATGCTTCCTGGACATCTATCTTCAGTCAGTTCGTTCAGATCTTCCATTACATTTACATTAAAACTCCTCAGTTTTTCACCGGGCCACTCTGAATGTTCATGCCTGATGTCAGTTAAAATATCTTGATGGTTAATGACAGCAAACTGTTGCCCGTCACCATCGAGAGTTAATGAATCCACCCCTTCATCCGCTGGTGATCTGAGAGACAGCTTGCCTTTGTTCTCCAAAATCACTGCACTTTGCTCAAGTTGACGCAGTTGAGCAGAAAGTAGTTGAATCTGGCAGTGGTCATCGTCTTCCTCAACGTCTGATGTCTCCTCCACATTGTCAGTTCCTGAACTGAAGTTTTTTGCATCATCTGCAATCCAATTGTTATCAGAATCAGCATTTAAGTTGGACAAGTGCACAGCACCAACCGCAACCTTGACTTCTTCTGTAGTTGTGTTTTTCAAGTCCACGCTTGTCTGTTCACCGTTAGCATCTTCATTTACGATAAGCGCACAGGCCTCGTCACCGTAAACATCTTCAGCCAGATTCCCTCCAAAAGCATCGTTGGTGTCGGGGAGGTTTTCCAGCGAGCTAACATCATCACCAACCTCAGTCACAATATTCTCCACACTTACTTGATCATTTTCCAATCCTTGTTCATTCATCTCAACCCCATGTACACACTGCATTAAACTGACCGCCTCGCTGTCAGGAGCCGTGAGGTCTTCCAGTCTGCTCATTCTAATCTCCCCTTACCTTTATTTATAATACAAACATGACATGAAGGTGTGGGAGGGAATAACTAATAAAAATCCACGCTACATAAAGATTCAAACATGCCACTGACAGCGACACCCGCTCATGGAGCCCATGGGGGCTGACCCGCGGCCTGAGGGCGGCTGCAGAGCCTTGTAGCTAGCGGCCTGTGGTGAATGAAGAGTGCCCGCTGTCCAGCGCTTAGTGTAAAGGCCCTGTAGACAAAGGCCGGCCAGCCTGGGCCTGGCGGTGAGGCGGCGCCGGGGGAGGGGGGCTCAGACCGGGCCGCTGCCGCTACCGGAGCCCATGGCCGGGCTGCAGCCGCCGCTAGAGCCGGGGATCGCGGACACCCGGTGCCCGTCGCTCCGGACAGCGGACAGACAGACAGAGACTCTCCTCTTCCTCCTCCTCACACTCGGCCGCTGGCGGCTCGGGGATGTCCGTCAGAGCGACCAGGCCGCAGGCGCAGGCTCAGCCCCGCCCCCCCGCGCAACGCGATGACGTCAACACCCTTACACGTCAGCGCGTTCCCTCAGCCCCGCCCTCCCCACGCACATACGTCAGCGCGTACCCTCAGCCCCGCCCTCCCCACGCACATACGTCAGCGCGTACCCTCAGCACCGCCCTCCCCACGCACAGACGTCAGCGCGTACCCTCAGCCCCGCCCTCCCCACGCACATACGTCAACGCGTACCAAGCCCCAGCCGCCCAAATAACGCGATGACGCATAGACACCCACATACGACAGCGCGTCCGTTCTGCCCCGCCCCCCCCGTGGAACGCGATGACGCATTGATACCCACACACATCAGCGCGTTCCCTCAGCCCCTCTCCTCTCCATGCACATACGTCAACGCGTCACTTCTGTCCCGCCCCCCGCGCAACGTGATGACGAGGGGAACCGCCTCCATCACCCAGCGCCCTGCTCTCGGACGCCTGCAGTTCCTGCCTCTGACAGCAGGGGGAGGGATTGTTCCACAGACGATGCTCAGTGAATGCTGGACACACAAGATGCTGGGAATGTCCACATCTTGGGCAGCATCAGAGCAAACAAGGAAAAGTTGAAGATCAGTTGTCCGAACAGGGAAAGAAGTTGCACAGAATTTTAAGTTGCACAGAAACATAGAAAACAGGTGCAGGAGTAGGCCATTCGGCCCTTCGAGCCAGTGTACATCCTAAAGATTCTGTTTACCATTCAATATGATCATGGCTGAACATCCCCAATCAATACCCCGTTCCTGCTATCTCCCCATATCCCTTGATTCCGTTAGCCCTAAGAGCTAAATCTAACTCTCTCTTGAAAACATCCAGTGAATCGGCCTCCACTGCCTTCTGTGGCAGAGAATTCCACAGATTCACAACCCTCTGGGTGAAAAAGTTTTTCCTCATCTCTGTTCTAAATGGCCGACCCCTTATTCTTAAACTGTGTGACCCCTGGTTCTGGACTCCCCCAACATGGGGAACGTTTGTCCTGCATTAACATGTTGCTGTGTGACTTGCTGTGACTTGTGTGGAGAGAGATGTAGAGATACGGAGTGAGTGGGAAAAGTCATGCGTACTCTGAGCTGCCAAGCCAATTTCCAATCACTTTTCAAAGTTCAGTCAAGAGTGTTCAGGTTCACAGTAAGGCAGACTTGAAACTTTAGACTTCAGAGATACAGCATTGACAGCAGGCCCTTCAGCCCGCCGAGTCTATGCCGATTAGCGATCACCCTGTACACTAGCACGATCATACTCGCTGGGGACAATTTACAATATGGCCGAAGCCAACTAACCTACAAACCCGTACGTCTTTGGAGTGCGGGAGGAAACTGGAGAACAGGGAGAAAACCCATGCGGGTCGTGAGGAGAACGTGCAAACTCCGTACAGACAGCACCCGTAGTCAGGATCAATAGACAATATACAATAGGCGCAGGAGTAGGCCTATCGTCCCTTCGAGCCAGCACCGCCATTCAATGTGATCATGGCTGATCATCCCCAATCAATAGCCCGTTCCTGCCTTCTCCCCATATCCCCTGACTCCGCTATCTTTAAGAGCCCTATCTAGCTCTCACTTGAAAGTTTCCAGAGAACTGGCCTCCACCGTCCTCTGAGGCAGAGAATTCCACAGACTCCCAACTCTCTGTGTGAAAAAGTGTTTCCTCATCTCCGTTCTAAATGGCTTACCCCTTATTCTTAAACTGTGTGGCCCCTGGTTCTGATCGAACCCGGGCCTCTGGCACTAGTAATCATGTATTGTCTTTCCGCCGACTGGATAGCACGCAACAAAAACCTTTCCCTTTACCGCTGTAAACTAATTTTATTTACCCAGATGGACTTCCAGGATTCTGGAAGCAACACAGGTCGTTGTTTTGAGGAAGACATTGTCGGACTTCCGCTGTGTACATCCTAAAGATTCTGTTTACCATTACAAATCCTTTAGGAAATCTTCAGCAGCTAGAGAGATGCCCTGTGGGAACAACATCAGAGGAAACCTTTGCCTCATGAGGATAAACAGTAAGCGGGGAAGCAGACAAGGGCTAGAGATACTGAGTCGATTGTACTGGTCAGCTTCAAGAGCATGTGTGGAAGTAGATGGGGAAGTCTAGAAGGTAGGCAAAAGTGCTGGAGAAACTCAGCGGGTGCAGCAGCATCTAAGGAGCAAAGGAAATAGGCAAAGTTTCGGGCCGAAACCCTTTGGGTTTCGACCCGAAACGTTGCCTATTTCCTTTGGGTTTCGGGCCGAGACGTTGCCTATTTCCTTCGCTCCTTAGATGCTGCTTCACCCGCTGAGTTTCTCCAGCACTTTTGTCTACCTTCGATTTTCCAGCATCTGCAGTTCCTTCTTAAACGGGAAGTCTAGAAGTTGGGAGGCCATGCTGTAGTTAAATCAGACGTTGGTAAGGCCACATTTAGAGAATTGTGTTTAATTTTGGTCACCATATTATAGGAAAGATGTTGTGGTGCTAGATAGGGTGCAGAGAAGATTTACGAGGCTGTTGCCAGGACTTGAGGGCCTGAGCCATGGGGAGAGGTTGGGCAAGCTGGGACTCTACTCCTTGGAGCGCAGAAGGATGAGGGGTGATCTTATAGAGGTGTATAAAACATAGAAAATAGGTGCAGGAGTAGGCCAATCGCCATTCACTATGATCATGGCTGCTCATCCACAATCGGTACCACGTTCCTGCTTTCTCCCCATATCCCTTGATTCCGTTAGCCCTAAGAGCTAAATCTAAGAGCTAACTCTCTTGAAAAAATCCAGTGAATTGGCCTCCACTGCCTTCTGTGGCAGAGAATTCAGATAAGATCATGAGAGGAATGGATTAGGTAAACACACGGCCTTCTCCCCAGAGTAGGGGAGTCAAGAACCAGAGAACGTTGGTTTAAGATGAGGGGGGAAAGATTTAAGATGAAACAGAGGGGTAGAATTTTTACACAAAGGGTGTTGGGTGGATGGAAGGAGCTGCCGGAAGAGGTAGTTGAGGCAGGTATTATCGGATTCCGTTAGCCCTTTAGACAGGTACATGGATAGGACAGGTTTGGAGGGATATGGGCCAAATGTAGGCAGGTGGGACTAGTGTATATGGGACATGTTTAAGAGAGAACTGCAGATGCTGGTTAAATCGAAGTTAGGATGCTGCAGAAACTCAGCGGGTGAGGCAGCATCTATGGAGAGAAGGAATGGGCGACGATTCGGGTCGAGACCTTCTTCAGACTGAAGTCAGGGGAGGGGGCGGGACAAAGGTGGAGGTGGAGACAGTAAGACTAGTGGGAGAACTGGCAAGGGGGAGGGGATGGACAGAGAAAGCAAGGGCGATCTGAAGTTGGAGAAGTCAATGTTCGTACCGCTGGGGAGATGGGGCATGTTGGCCGGTGTGGGCAAGATGGGCCGAAGGGCCTGTTTCCACGTTATGTGACACTGAGTCTAAGTTTAGAGATGGAATTTGAGATTGTGGTGAAGGCGCCAGTGACTGAATGGTTAACCTGGAAGACAAGGCCAAAGATCTGTGGGTTGTATCGGATAACACATTAAACGTTCCCCCGTCAGTGTCCGTGAACCATTAAATCCTCCGCCCGTTGTGGTATGTGAAGTATGGAAGATTCCACGAATACGACGACTAATGCATCCACCGCCTTCCAGGAACTGTTTGATTAATGGGTTCCTTCTGTTTGCATTCAAAGTAAAGACTCTGTGGCTCTGGGTCTCCCAGTCACTCTCAATTGTTTGGTGTTTGGAGCTTTGATTTGCGTCTGGCCGTAAGTCTAGCCGTGTGTCTAGCCGTGCGTCTGGCCATGCGTCTGGCCGTAAGTCCAGCCGTACGTCTGGCCGTGCGTCTAGCCGTGTGTCTAGCCGTACGTCTGACCATGTGTCTGGCTGTAAGTCTAGCCATGTGTCTGGCCGTGCGTCTGGCCGTGCGTCTGGCCGTGCGTCTAGCCGTGCGTCTGGCCGTGCGTCTAGCCGTGCGTCTAGCCGTGCGTCTGGCCGTGCGTCTGGCCGTAAGTCTAGCCGTGTGTCTAGCCGTGCGTCTGGCCGTGCGTCTGGCCGTAAGTCCAGCCGTGCGTCTGGCCGTGCGTCTAGCCGTGTGTCTAGCCGTGCGTCTGGCCGTGCGTCTGGCCGTAAGTCCAGCCGTGCGTCTGGCCGTGCGTCTGACCGACGGGGGCAATGGTTGACCACTGCTGACCAAGCAAGTCAATGAGCGCAAGTCAATAGTCATCCCGGCCCCTGCCACCTGAGACCCAACAACCTCAGCTGCCAAATGTAGTTTTTTGAGTTTTGTTTAGTTCAGTTTAGAGATGCAGCGTGGAGACAGGCCCTTCGGCCCAGCGAGTCCGTGCCGACCAGCGATCCCCCGACACGAACACTATCGCACACACTAGGGACAATTTACAATCTTTACCAAAGCCAATGAACCTACAAACCTGTACGTCTCTGGAGTGTGGGAGGAAACCGGAGAAAACCCAGGCAGAAGCTCTACCTGCACCACCGTACCGACCTATACTGAGAGAAGGTTTATGCAAGGGAACAGCCCCAAGTCATGTCACAGAATAATACAGCATATAACAGGCCCTTCGGCCCAACTCATCCAGGCCAACCCAGATGCCCCATCTAAGCTTGTCCCATTTACCATCTTCGGTCTATATCTCTCTACCTGTCCAGATGTTCACTACTCTCCCCTGAAATGTTTTGTAGGGGCGTCACGGTGGTGCAGCGGTAGAGTTGCTGCCTCACAGCGTCAGGGACCCGGGTTCCATCCTGACTACGGGTGCTGTCTGTACGGAGTTTGTACGATCTCCCCGTGACCTGCGTGGGTTTTCTCCGAGATCTTCGGTTTCCTCCCACACTCCAAAGACGTGCAGGTGTGTAGGTTAATTGGCTTCGGTGTAAATGTAAATTGTCCCTAGTGTGTGTAGGATAGTGTTAGTGTGCGGGGATCGCTGGTCGGTGTGGACTCAGTGGGCCGAAGGGCCTGTAATAGGAGATAAGAGGAAAGGAGATTGAAACATATAAGATTATTAAGGGCTTGGACACGCTAGAGGTAGGAAACATGTTCCCAATTTTGGGGGAGTCCAGAACCAGGGGCCACAGTTTAATAATAAGGGATCGGCCATTTAGAACAGAGACGAGGAAACACTTTTTCACACAGAGAGTTGTGAGTCTGTGGAATTCTCTGCCTCAGAGGGCGGTGGAGGCAGGTTCTCTGGATACTTTCAAGAGAGAGCTAGATAGGGTTCTTAAAGATAGCGGAGTCAGGGGGTATGGGGAGAAGGCAGGAAAGTGGGATTAGGAGGCAGAGATCAGCCATGATTGAATGGCGGTGGACTCGATGGGCCGAATGGCCTAATTCTACTCCTTTAACTTGTGAACTTGCGAGAAACATAGAACATAGACAATAGGTGCAGGAGTAGGCCATTCTGCCCTTCGAGCCAGCACCGCCATTCAATGTGATCATGGCTGATCATCCCCAATCAGTACCCCGTTCCTGCCTTCTCCCCATATCCCCTGACTCCGCTATCTTTAAGAGCCCTCTCTACCTCTCTCTTGAAAAAATCCAGAGAACCGGCCTCCACCGCCCTCTGAGGCAGAGAATTCCACATGGTCAGATAGCGGAGTCAGGGGATATGGGGAGAAGGCAGGAACGGGGTACTGATTGGGGATGATCAGCCATGATCACATTGAATGGCGGTGCTGGCTCGAAGGGCCGAATGGCCTACTCCTGCACCTATTGTCTACTGTCAATTGCTTGGGGGATGTTTACCAATGGTGGTGAACGTTGGACCTGTGGAACACGCCTCATGTGATTGAGGGGGAGAGTTGCGGCGATGCCAAGCCACGTCAGTGTTTACAAACCCGCTTCTGGGAAAACTATCCGATTTAAACCCAGATGACAGTCGGCCAGCTGCGATAAACAGCTTGCCTTACAGTGCTGAGCAAGATCCTGGGTTAAAATAATCACTGCCTCAGGCCCGACGGATCTATCATTAACGATGACCCCTTATTTAGTAGCTGACACGAGCTTGCTGGACAGTGAGGTGCTGGGTCCATTAAAAACAATCTCTAAATATAACTTGTTTGTATTTGAACGAGACGCCGTCTCAGATAAACACCACGGCCAAAAACTATTGATGTGTGCACTACAAATGTTGGGGATAGACAAAAATGCTGGAGAAACTCAGTGGGTGAGGCGGCATCTATGGAGCGAAGGAATAGGTGACGTTTCGGGTCGAGACCCGGAAGGGTCTCGACCCGAAATGTCGCCTATTCCTTCGCTCCATAGATGCTGCCTCACCCGGAATGGTCTCAACCTGAAACGTCACCTATTCCTTCTCTCCATAGATAGACAATAGACAATAGGTGCAGGAGTAGGCCATTCGGCCCTTCGTGCCAGCACCGCCATTCAAAGTGATCATGGCGGCCTCACCCGCTGAGTTTCTCCAGCATTTTTGTCTACCTTCGATTTTTCCAGCATCTGCAGTTCTTTCTTAACCAAGAAATACAACTTTTGCAGTTTCTCTGCCTCAGAGGGCGGTGGAGGCCGGTTCTCTGGATACTTTCAAGAGAGAGCTAGATGGGGCTCTTAAAGATGGCGGAGTCAGGGGATATGGGGAGAAGGCAGGAACGGGGTACTGATTGGGGACGATCAGCCATGATCACATTGGTCGCAACATTTTTTTTAGCCGCCGTTGGATTTTGAAATGTTCAAAATCTTTGGGCGACACTGATATGACGCCGGGAGTCGCCAAAAAAATCGCCAAGTGGGACCGGGCCGAGAGAGATCTTGGGGGTGCAAGTCCAGAGCTACCTGAAAGGGACAGCACAGGTGGATAGAGTAATGAAAAAGGCATTTGTGTGCTTACCTTCGTACTCCGAGGCAATTATGGAGATGGCAACAGAAGCTTCCTCCTCAAGTCAAGCTTGTCTCTCTTGCAGCGGCAATGCCTTCTAACTCCATCAGTTTAGTTTACTGTCACGTGTACCGAGGTACAGTGAAAAGCTTTTGTCGCGCGCTAACCAGTCAGCGGAAAGACAACGCATGATTACAATGGATCCATTTACAGTGTACAGCCAGATACATGACAAGGGAATAGGAATACAGATTTTAAAGTGTGGAGCGATTGTAAGGAGCGTTTGTGGATCTGCCTTGTGTGGCTCGCACGCAAATACTCACCTGCGCTGGCCGCCATCCAGGTACAAAGCTACACGTCTCTGGAGCGTGGGGGGAAAGCAGAGCCCCCGGAGGAAACCCACGTGGTTCATAAATTCCGACCCTAAAAAATACATCAATGTCAATTACAATTTCTAGCTTGGACTCAACACCAGGTTTTTCATAAGTTCATAAGGTGTAAGAGCAGAATTAGGCCATTCGGCCCATCAAGTCTGCTCTGCCATTCAATCACCGCTGATCTATCTTTCCCTCTCAACAACAGTCTCCTGCCTTCTCCCCGTAACCCCTGGCACCCGTACTGATCAAGAATCTGTCAATATCCAGCTTGAAATAAACCCATTGACTTGGCCTCCACCGCCGTCTGTGGCAATGAGTTCCACAGATTCACCACCCTCTGACTAAAGAAATCCCCCCTCATCTCCTTCCTAAAGGTATGTCCTTTAATCCTGAGGCTGTGACGCCTAGACTCTCCCACTAGTGGAAACATCCTCTCCACATCCACTCTATTCGAGCCTCTCGCTATTCTGTAAGTTGCAATGAGGTGCCCCCTCATCCTTCTAAACTGCAGCGAGTACAGGCCCAGCGCCGACAAACGCTCATCATATGTTACAGAGTCACGGGGAGAACGTGCAAACTCCGTACAGACAGCACCCGTGGTCAGGATTGAACCCGGGTCTCTGGCGCTGTGAGGCAGCAACTCTACCGCTGTGCCTCCGTGCTGCCCCTTGAAGCTGGTGATGAGCGTGCGTGCGTGCGTGCGTGCGTGCGCTGTTGTGAAGCTGACTGGCACAGAGGGATGGAGACGGGGGCAGTGGGTTCACATGCGAGGCCTGGTGTAACCCAGAGATGGCCGCAGTCTGGAGCCGCGATGCTGCCAATTGTCCAGGTGCCAGCGAATAGCTGGACGCTGACTCAGGGCCCGAATATAAAGCCAGCACGCTATGCAGCCTATCAGACACGCCCCGTGCTGCATCGGTTTAGTTTAGGAGATACAGCGTGGAAACAAGGCCCTTCGGCCCGCCCAGTCCATGCTGACCATCAAGCACCCGTTCACACACTTATGGCCCTGTCCCACTTAGGCAACTCTTTAGGTGACTGCCAGGGACTAGTTTTAATGGAATTCACCTGCGACACCTGGCGAAAGCCCACGACAGCAAAAATTGTCGCCAACGTCGCAGAAAACGTTACAACGTTGAAAATGTTGTGGTAGTCGCCTGTAGTTGCTCTAGTGGGACAGGCCCGTGACCTTTCTGTCCTGTCCAGTGTCAGACCGCGGCCACTACACAATTAGAGGATCACCAGCTCATATTATGCTTCGGCAGCTCACAACCCAGCGGTACGAACGTCGATTTCTCTAAATTCAAGTAACTCCTGCATTCCTTCCCCCCCCCCCCCCTCTCCCCCTCCCCCTCCCCTCCTCCCACCCTAGTCACTCTACCAGTTCCACTGTTTGCATCCTCGTATCCCTCTCAGCACATCTTCCCCAGCCAACAATGCACCATTGTGGACTCCACCCTTCATGACGTCATCTGTTGTTGGCCGTGATTTGTTTTGGGCTTTTCTCACCTCCAGTCTTTCCCTCCCCCCCCCCCTCCCCAACCCCCACCTCTGTCTTTCACTGAAGAAGGGGCCCAAACCAAAAAAGACACATATCCATGTTCTCCACAGATGCTGCCTGACCCGCTGAGTTACTCCAGCACTCTGTGAAACGTCACCTATCCATGTTCTCCACAGATGCTGCCTGACCCGCTGAGTTATGGTGCAGCAGCATCTATGGAGTGAAGGAAATAGGCAACGTTTCGAGCTGAAACCCTTCTGGAAATAGGCAACGTTTCGGGCCGAAACCCGGAAGGGTTTCGACCCGAAACGTTGCCTATTTCCTTAGCTCCATAGATGCTGCTGCACCCGCTGAGTTACTCCAGCACTCTGTGAAACGCCACCTATCCATGTTCTCCACAGATGCTGCCTGACCCGCTGAGTTACTTCAGCATTTTGTGTCTACCTTCGATTTAAACCAGCATCTGCAGTTCCTTCCCACACTTGATTGGAACGGGTGTCAAGGGTTATGGGGAGAAGGCAGGAAAATTGAATTAGGTGGCAGAGATCAGCCCTGATTGAATGGCGGAGTAGACTCGATGGGCCGAATGGCCTAATTCTGCTCCTATAACTTGCGAACAGTTTGCTCTTCATTCTTAATAATAATTTCTTGTGTCACGAATCTGTGTTGAAAGTCAGGCCGCAATGTTAACTATTTCCCCGCCGGCACAAACCATTTGGAACGTTGATCCACAGAGACTCCCTCACCTTTGTTCATTCCTGAAGGAGTGAAGTAAACACTTGCACCAGCAGGGTTTGGCCTGGAGGTGGCGGAGTTGTGCACAAACTAGATGCTGTCTGACCCGCTGAGTTACTCCAGCATTTGGTGTTTAAGAAAGAACTGCAGATGCTGGAAAAATCGAAGGTAGACAAAAAAGAAAGCTGGAGGAACTCAGCTGGTGAGGCAGCATCTATGTTGCGGGTCGAGACCCTTCTTCAGACTGATGTGGGGGTGGGGAGGAAGGAAGATGCGGAGACGGTGGGCTGTGGGGGAGCTGGGAAGGGGAGGGGAAGGAGGGAGAAAGCAGGGACTACCTGAAACTGGAGAAGTCAATGCTCATCCCACTGGGGTGTAAACTGCCTAAGCTGCTCCTCCAATTTGTGTTCAGCCTCACTCTGACAATGGAGGAAAGGCCAGTGTGGGAATGGGAAGGGGAGTTAAAGTGTCCGGCAACCATCAGATCAGGTTGGTTCATGCGGGCTGAGCAAAGGTGTTGAGCAAAACGATCGCCCATTACAACACCAACCTGCACTGCGTACAATACAGATCGGTGAACCTGCTCAACATGAGCCCCTGTCCTTCTGTCAAGGAGGTTGCGTTCATCATTCACGCAGTCAAGCTGATCCTCACGTCCGACTCCAAGCCTCTGAGTCCAGGCAAGTGGGAAAGGAAAGCTTTAATCATAAGGTCATAAGTGATAGGAGAAGAATTAGGCCATTCGGCCCATCAAGTCTACTCCGCCATTCAATCAAGGCTGATCTATCTCTCCCTCCTAACCCCATTCTCCTGCCTTCTCCCCGTAACCCCTGACACCCGCACTAATCAAGAATCTATCTATCTCTGCCTTAAAAATATCCACTGACTTGGCCTCTACAGCCTTCTGTGGCAAAAAAATCCACAGATTCACCACCCTCTGACTAAAGAAATTCCTCTTCATCTCCTTCCTAAAGGAACGTCCTTTAATGCTGAAGCTGTGACCTCTGGTCCTAGACTCTCTCCACGTCCACTCTATCCAGGCCCTTTGCTACATTAGCAGGTTGATTGGCCACTGTAAGTGTGTGGGTGAGTGGCAGAATGTGGGCAGAGTCGAGGACTAGCAGAGGTTTAGTGCAGGGTGAGTGTAGAGGGGGCTGGATGGCGTGTGTGGTTTGGGTAGGCTCTGGACTCTGTGTATGGGTGCTGACTCACTTGCATCTCGTCAATGTTGTTTTGCTGAACCTGGTTTAAACCAAAGCAACTTTGTGCAACTTGATTCAACCGGCTGCAACTTGCTGCGGCTTCTCCCCTGCCAGATGAAACGTGATTTCAGACATGTTTCATCAGCGTCAGATGCGGTTTGTGACCTCAGGCTACGGACAGCCACACGTCAACGCTGAACTTCCACTTTCATTTCTTCAAATGGGATCTTCCAGTTGTCCAGGAATCTCCCAGATTCACGAGTGAAGAGTCATCCCCAAACATAACAATGAAATCCTTAAGGGCCTGTCCCACTTACGTGATTTTTTCAGCAACTTGCCGGCATCCGTCATAGTCACAGCGGGTGGTTGGAAATGTCCAACGTTAAAAATCCAGCGGCGACCAGAACAAGGTACGACTCTTTGGGCGACTACTCACGACCATACAGGCGTCACGTGTCGACATGTCGCGGGGTGACGCCTGTACGGTCGTGAGTCGTCGCCCAAAGAGTCGTACCTTTTTCTGGTCGCCGCTGGATTTTCAACATTGGAAATTTTCGGCCACCTGCTGCAACTGTGACGGGTTCCCGGCAAGTCACCGAAAAAATCACGTAAGTGGGACAGGCCCTTAACCTGCACTAGCACTACAAGTATGTACAGATAATACACTGTAAAACACATCAGAAACAAAGTGTTCAGTACATATACACACACATGTATATAAACACACACACACACAATTGTATGTGTAAGTATATGTATGTGTACCTGTGTATAAATATATTTATATGTACTGATATATACATACATACATACACACACACATAAACATACATGTATATGTGTGTGTGAGGTGTGTATATATATATATCTACACAAAATGATGGAGTAACTCAGCGGGTCAGGCAGCATCTGTGGAGAACATGGATAGGTGGCGTTTCACAGAGTGCTGGAGTAACTCAGCGGGTCAGGCAGCATCTGTGGAGAACATGGATAGGTGACGTTTCACAGAGTGCTGGAGTAACTCAGCGGGACAGGCAGCATCTATGGAGCTAAGGAAATAGGCAACGTTTCGGGCCAAAACCCTTGAAGGAAATAGGCAACGTTTCGGGCCAAAACCCTTGAAGGAAATAGGCAACGTTTCGTGCCGAAACCCTTCCGGGTTTCGGCCCGAAACGATGCCTATTTCCTTCGCTCCATAGATGCTGCCTGACCCGCTGAGTTACTCCAGCACTCTATGTTTATCCTCGGTGTAAACCAGCATCTGCAGTTCTTTCCTGCAGGTCCTGAACATCCAGCATCACTGCCCTTCCTTCTCTGTTCGAGTTGGGTCTGTGGAAATTCTCACAGTCTGCTCTGTGAAGGGTTAACAGCCCGGCAGCAGGGCTCTGGGTGGTGGAGGGGGGGGGGGGGGGGGGGTGAGGGAGATTCCGGTTTTGGCTCTTGCACACAGCGAGCGAGCGAGCGAGCGAGCACTGGTCTTGCAGTGAAACCGCAGAGAGAGAGAGAGAGAGATGCACTGATGCCTGAGCCGTGCTGCTGCCAGTTATTTCAGCCCGTTCACAGACAGCAGGTGGGCAGGAAGTCAGCGCGGCGGCACCTCCCACGGCAACATCGCTGCAAACAGGCAGAACTATCCGCAGAGGGCCAATGAGATGGGCGGCCCGACCCCGCGCGCGCTCTCTTCCAATGGCAGAGCAGGGAGAACGGGCCTAGCAACAGGGCTATTTGGGGATTCCAGCTCGCTGATCCACCACTGGTTCAATGCACCGAGCTGTTGCTGTGTGTGTGTGTGTGTGTGTGTGTGACCATCGACCCGACCCGCTGATCAAAGCACCAGATAGCGTGCGTGTTTCCTGCTCTGCTGCTAAGTGGTCAAGATGGGGATTTCCTCTGCTCAGCTGGGTGGGGGGGGGGGTGGGGGGTAGAGGCACAACACAAACAGACGCCCAGTCCCAGTGTCAGTGTCTACATTTGTTCCCAGACTCCAGTCCCTGAGATATAGTTCGGGTTTGGTTCAGTTTAAGTTCATCAGTGATGGGAGCAGAACTAGGCCATTCGGCCCATCGAGTCTACTCTGCCTTTCAATCGTGGCTGATCTATCTCTCCCTCCTAACCCCATTCTCCTGCCTTCCCCCCATAACCCCTGACACACGCACATTTAGAACGGAGATGAGGAAACACTTTTTCTCACAGAGAGTTGTGGGTCTGTGGAATTCTCTGCCTCAGAGGGCGGTGGAGGCTGGTTCTCTGGATACTTTCAAGAGAGAGCTAGATAGGGCTCTTAAAAATAGTGGAGTCAGGGGATATGGGGAGAAGGCAGGGACGGGGTACTGATTGGGGATGATCAGCCATGATCACATTGAATGGCGGTGCTGGCTCGAAGGGCCGAATGGCCTACTCCTGCATCTATTGTCTAATGTCTATTGAATCTATCTATCTCTACCTTAAAAATATCCACTGACTTGGCCTCCACAGCCGTCTGTGGCAAAGAATTCCACAGATTCACCTCCCTCTGACTAAAGAAATTGCACCTCATCTTCCTAAAGGAACGTCCTTTAATTCTGAGGCCGTGCCCTCTGGTCCTAGACTCTCCCACTAGTGGAAACATCCTCTCCACATCCACAAGTTTAAGTTTAAGTTTAGTTTAGTTTATTGTCACGTGTACAGAGGCACAGTGAAAACTTTAGTGGAGATAAAGTCCGATTAGAGATAGATAGAAAATAGGTGCAGGTGGAGGCCATTCGGCCCTTCGAGCCAGCACCACCATTCATTGTGATCATGACTGATCGTCCCCAATCAATAACCCGTGCCTGCCTTCTCCCCATATCCCTTGACTCCACTAGCCCCTAGAGCTCTATCTAACTCTCTCTTAAATCCATCCAGTGACTTGGTCTCCACTGTCCTCTGTGGCAGGGAATTCCATAAATTCGCTACTCTCTGGGTGAAAAAGTTTTTTCTCACCTCAGTCTTAAATGACCTCCCCTTTATTCTAAGACTGTGGCCCCTGGTTCTGGACTCGCCCAATATTGGGAACATTTTTCCTGCACCTGGCTCCAATGAGGTAGATGGGAGATCAGGACTTCTGCTGTCCAGTTGGTGATAGGATGGTTCAGTCGCCTGATAACAGCCGGGAAGAAACTGCCCCTGAACCTGGTAGAACTCAGCGGGGCGAGGGACTCAGTTCTGGTGGAGCCGAGACAGGAATTTTCTAAAGAGAGACATGTAAACATTCTCTTGTGTGACTAAGGTTCAGTTTATTTTATGTCAACCAGTTTCAGTGAGAGCATTGTCACGATTGAGGGTGGAGACCCTAATGGGATCAGTGCAGTTTGCAGAGTTTAATGTCATGCGTACCTGGAGTATTGCGTACAGTTTTGGTCTCCTAATCTGAGGAAAGACATTCTTGCCATAGAGGGAGTACAGAGAAGGTTCACCAGACTGATTCCTGGGATGGAAGGACTTTCATATGAAGAAATACTGGATAGACTCGGCTTGTACTCGCTAGAATTTAGAAGATTGAGGGGGGATCTTATAGAAACTTACAACATTCTTAAGGGGTTGGACAGGCTAGATGCAGGAAGATTGTTCCCGATGTTGGGGAAGTCCAGAACAAGGGGTCACAGTTTAATGATAAGGAGGATGTCTTTAGAGATGAGATTTTTTTTTTTCACACATCTCTGGAATTCTCTGCCACAGAAAGTAGTTGAGGCCAGTTCATTGGCTATATTTAGACGTGGCCCTTGTGGCTAAAGGGATCAGGGGGTATGGAGAGAAGGCAGGTACAGGATACTGAGTTGGATGATCAGCCATGATCATATTGAATGGCGGTGCAGGGCCGAATGTGGGCAGAATCGAGGACTAGCGGAGGTTTAGTGCAGGATCAACGTATGGGGGGGGGGGGGGGGGGGGGGGGCTGGATGGCGTGTGTGGTTTGGGTTGGCTCTAGACTCGGTGTACGGGTGCTGACTCACTTCCACTGAGCTACTGGTTCACGCACAGGCCTGGCTTACGCATTGATGTTGTTTTGCTCAATGTGGTTTAAACCAAAGCAGCTTGGTGAAACTTGATTTAACCAGCTGCAACTCGCTGTCACTGCTCAGCACAAACCTCGTGAATGTGCAGCGTGACGGGGAAACATTGCGGCGAATGCTGGAGCCGGGTCGTAAACGGTCAAAGAACCTTCTCGTCTGCTCCATGACTCCCGAACCTTTCTGTTCTTAGTTAGTTGTAATGTTGAGGTCAAAAAATAAACAAGATCCTTATAGAAACTTACAAAATTCTTAAGGGGTTGGACAGGCTAGATGCAGGAAGATTGCTCCCGATGTTGGGGAAGTCCAGGACAAGGGGTCACAGTTTAAGGATAAGGGGGAAATCCTTTAAAACCGAGATGAGAAGAACTTTTTTCACACAGAGAGTGGTGAATCTCTGGAACTCCCTGCCACAGAGGGTAGTCGAGGCCAGTTCATTGGCTATATTTAAGAGGGAGTTAGATGTGGCCCTTGTGGCTAAGGGGATCAGAGGGTATGGAGAGAAGGCAGGTACGGGATACTGAGTTGGATGATCAGCCATGATCATATTGAATGGCGGTGCAGGCTCGAAGGTCCGAATGGCCTACTCCTGCACCTAATTTCTATGTTTCTAAGATAAAGTATACTCTTTCCTTCCCCTCATTTCCCCCTCCCTCACTTCCCCCCCCCCCACTTCTCCCCCCCCCACATTCCCCCCCCCCTCTTCAATCAGTCTGAAGAAGGGCCCCGACCCTTTTAGAATGGGCGCTCTTTTAGAAAGGAGGTGAGTAGGATCTTCTTTAGTCGGAAGGTAGTTAATCTGTGGAACTCATTGCCACAGAGGGCTGTGGAGGGCAAGTCAGTGGGTATTTTCTAAGGCAGAGATAGACAGATTCTTGATTAGACCGGGTTTCAAGGGTCATGGGGAGAAGGCAGGAAAATGGGATTAGAGTGATTGAATGGCAGAGTGGACTCGATGGGCCGAATGGCCTATTCCTATAAGGGCAGTCACGGTGGCACAGCGGTAGAGTTGCGGCCTTACAGCAAAATGCAGCACCAGAGGCCCGGGTTCGATCCCGACTACGGGCGCTGTCTGTATGGAGTTTGCACGTTCTCCCCGTAATCTGCGTGGGTTTTCTCCAAGATCTTCGGTTTCCTCCCACACTCCAAATACGTGCAGGTGAATGGGGTTAGGAGGGAGAGATAGATCAGCCATGATTGAATGGCGGAGTAGACTGGATGGGTCGAATGGCCTAATTCTGCTGCTATCCCATGATCTTATGATCAGTTCCTGTTGATTACGTCATACGTGTGTTAGACGGTGTGCATGATCGTGAGTTACGTTCAGCTGAGCCGCCCCATGGCGATCCCTTTGCCTGCAGCAGCATGAGAGTAAACAAGATGACTGAGGCCTGACACAAGCAAGGGTGCGGTGACACATGTACTCCAACAATTACCGGGAGGTACAAGGAACCGCAGGTGCAGGTTTACCAGAAACAAAAAAAACACATATAAAATTATAAAAGGACTGGACAAGCTAGATGCAGGATAAATGTTCCCAATGTTGGGCGAGTCCAGAACCAGGGGCCACAGTCTTAGAATAAAGGGGAGGTCATTTAAAACTGAGTTGAGAAAAAACTTTTTCACCCAGAGAGTTGCCAATTTATGGAATTCCCTGCCGCAGAGGGCAGTGGAGGCCAAGTCACTGGATGGATTTAAGAGAGAGTTAGATAGAGCTCTTGGGGCTAGTGGAGTCAAGGGATATGGGGAGAAGGCAGGCACGGGTTATTGATTGGGGACGATCAGCCATGATCACAATGAATGGCGGTGCTGGCTCGAAGGGCCGAATGGCCTCCTCCTGCACCTATTTTCTATGTTTCTATGTTTCTAAAAAGACACAAAGTGCTGGAGTAACTCATCACATCAAGCAGCACCTGTGGAGAATATGGATTAGGTGATGTTCCGGGTTGGGGACCTGCTCCAGCTCCAAACCAAAACATCACCCATGACTGGCACGGTGGCGCAGCGGTAGAGTTGCTGCCTCATGGAGCCGGAGACCCGGGTTCGATCCTGACTATGGGTGCTGTCTGTACGGAGTTTGTACGTTCTCCCCGTGACTATATATATGTTTATGCAGGCCGTGCCACTACATCCTGTGGGAAGAGCTGGCCACGGGTCGCGTGTGTGTGTGTGTGTGTGTGTGTGTGTGTGTGTGTGTGTGCGTGTGTGTGCGTGTGTGTGCGTGTGTGTGTGTGTGTGTGTGTGCGTGTGTGCGTGTGCGTGTGCGTGTGCGTGTGCGTGTGTGTGCGGATCACACACCGACTGCCCTCAAAATTGCCAACAGGACTCATAGACTCATAGACAATAGGTGCAGGAGTAGGCCATTCAGCCCTTCAGGCCTGCACCGCCATTCAATATGATCATGGCTGATCATCCAACTCAGTATCCCGTACCTGCCTTCTCTCCATACCCCCTGATCCCTTTAGCCACAAGGGCCACATCTAACTCCCTCTTAAATATAGTCAATGAACTGGCCTCAACTACCTTCTGTGGCAGAGAATTCCAGAGATTCACCACTCTGTGTGTGAAAAATATTTTTCTCAAACCGGTCCTAAAAGACTTCCCTCTTATCCTTAAACTGTGACCCCTTGTTCTGGACTTCCCCAACATCGGGAATAATCTTCCTGCATCTAGCCTGTGCAACCCCTTAAGAATTTTGTAAGTTTCTACAAGATCCCCCCTCAATCTTCTAAATTCTAGCGAGTACAAGCCGAGTCTATCCAGTCTTTCTTCATATGAAAGTCCTGACATCCCAGGAATCAGTCTGGTGAACCTTCTCTGCACTCCCTCTATGGCAAGAATGTCTTTCCTCAGATTAGGAGACCAAAACTGTACGCAATACTCCAGGTGTGGTCTCACCAAGACCCTGTACAACTGCAGTAGAACCTCCCTGCTCCTATACTCAAATCAAATCAAAGCAAGGTGAGTACAGACTTACTGAAGGTAGACAGAAATGCTGGAGAAACTGAGCGGGTGAGGCAGCATCTATGGAGCGAAGGAATACACTACTGATGATGTGTCCTGTGCCCAACTGTCCTGAAGGTTACCCAGGCCAAGATATACGTATCCCCCCCCCCCCCCCCGCCCCCCACCGATGTTGAGCGTCTACCACTCTCAACAATCAACGAATGTCGTGAAATGCTCCCCACCTATTGGCACAAGGGACTTCTTAACATCTTGTCCTGTGTATTTGATTCTGATAATCTAGACTCGTCCAGTGACTGCTGTGAAAGGACAGCTGACTGGAGGGAACAGACCCCACTGGGGCCGTCATGGGCTAGCTACCCATGATAGCAGTCCCCAACGCTGTTTCAGTTAGTTGGAGACACCCGCTAAATGCTACTAAAAGTAAATTAAAGAGAATACCCCTAGAGCCTGCGAGAGCGGGGGCTCAAGATGGCTCACCGATTGATAACACGGTTACAGACCCAGGAACGGAAACGACTACGGACAAGGAGAGCATGGCACATGAGACATCCACAACAGCTGCGGGACACAAACTTCAGGTGTGCATTTGTGGTTGGGCGAAAATAACATCAGTGAAGGGCTTGAAGATCCACCAAGGGAGGAAAAAGTGCTTGAGAGAGCAGAGACATGGGCCTCGCATTGACCAGTACTTCTTACGAAGCAACCAGTCAAATCAGTCGAGTGAAGCACAGCGACGGGACTCAAACCAAAGTTCGCAGAGCATCAGCACCCATGTCACTGAAGAGGGTGATACAAGCACAGAAATGCCGGTGGAGGAGCCCACGCAACAACGACAAAGACCTCCATTGGCGGGAAAGATCAAAGGGCACAAACCTGGAGTGAAATGGCCCAAAGCTGTTGATCTTATACATATCTTGGAGCAACAAGCGGGCACGGCAGTGGAAAAGCGGAAAGACCCATGCTGGGCCCCAAGTACTTCAGGGTGAATCTTTGGGACGGTTTGACACGGGACACGCGCTGAGGGCTGATCATCCTGCAGCGGGCCGCCCTTGTGGAGGGTGTATAGTGTTAAAAGGCCGAAACACCCAGTGATGCACGGGTACACTACTGATGATGTGTCCTGTGCCCAACTGTCCTGAAGGTTACCCAGGCCAAGATATACGTATCCCCCCCCCCCCCCCGCCCCCCCCCCGATGTTGAGCGTCTACCACTCTCAACAATCAACGAATGTCGTGAAATGCTCCCCACCTATTGGCACAAGGGACTTCTTAACATCTTGTCCTGTGTATTTGATTCTCTCCAGGTGTGGTCTCACCAAGACCCTGTACAACTGCAGTAGAACCTCCCTGCTCCTATACTCAAATCAAATCAAAGCATGGTGAGTACAGACTTACCGAAGGTAGACAGAAAAGCTGGAGAAACTCAGCGGGTGAGGCAGCATCTATGGAGCGAAGGAATAGGCGACGTCGCCTTGATCCAAAAGTGAATACGTTTTAAAATAAAGCACGTGAATTCCCAAACCAATGAACTGAACCTCTTGGCCTAGAGGGAATTTTCTATAATTCCATGAACACATCATGCATGAAAACTTTTCACTGCAAAAGGAGGTTGCTTCTTTGTTTGCAACTGGTTTCTAAATAAATTGAAACCGAAAGAAAATATGTTGCTGGGACTTGGGATTAAAAAACCCCAGCACATTCTGTGCGAGAGTTCCATCTGTGGTGTGTGTGTGTGTGTGTGTGTGTATACAAAAGAATATCACACACCATTGAAGGTAGATAAAAATGCTGGAGAAACTCAGCGGGTGAGGCAGCATCAATGGAGCGAAGGAATAGGTGAGACCCGAAACGTCGCCTATTCCTTCGCTCCATAGATGCTGCCGCACCCGCTGACTTTCTCCAGCATTTTTATCTACCTTCGATTTTTCAAGCATCTGCAGTTCCTTCTTAAACAAACACTCACCGAAGGTCATTTTGCTTCACAAAACACTGCTCTCTGTTGATACAATACTGGTGCTGTTGTTGACTGTATCCGTTTATTTTTCTAACTATTTTAGTCTCAGTTCTCAGAAAAACAACAAGCGATGGGTTGGAATCTCCATCCGTGCCAATCCCCTTGCACAACCTGTCGAATGACCGATAGCTCTTTTTCAGGTGAACCTGTCCACGTCGCTCCTCAACATGGCTGCTCTTCCACCGTTGAGTCGAATATAGGAGCAAAGAGGTCCTTCTGCAGTTGTACAGGGCCCTAATGAGACCACACCTGGAGTATTGTGTGCAGTTATGGTCCCCTAATTTGGGGAAGGACATTCTTGCTATTGAGGGAGTGCAGCGTAGGTTCACCTGGTTAATTCCCGGGATGGCGGGACTGTCATATGCTGAGAGAATGGAGCGACTGGGCTTGTACACTCTGGAGTTTAGAAGGAGGAGAGGGAATCTTATTGAAACATATAGGATTGTTAAGGGCTTGGATACGCTCACGGCAGGAAACATGTTCCCGATGTTGGGGGAGTACAGAACCAGGGGCCACAGTTTAAGAATAAGGAGTAAGCCATTTGGAACGTAGACGAGGAAACACTTTTTCACCCAGAGAGTTGTGTGTCTGTGGAATTCTCTGCCTCAGAGGGCGGTGGAGGCCGGTTCTCTGGATACTTTCAAGAGAGAGCTAGATAGGGCTCTTAAAGATAGCGGAGTCAGGGGATATGGGGAGAAGGCAGGAACACATACTGATTGGGTATGATCTGCCATGATCACATTGAATGGTGGTGCTGGCTCGAAGGGCCGAATGGCCTACTCCTGCACCTACTGTCTATTGTCCACTCCGACCCACTCTCTTGACACTTTCTGTTGCCTGGATGTGACCTCAACATCCCTTCACAAACCAGTTCCAACACAATACCCCACTGGGCAGCAGGGTGGTACACCGGATACTTCCATATCTCTGTGTCTCCCTCTCCCCGACTCAGTCTGAAGAAGGGTCTCGACCCGAAACGTCACTCATTCCTTCTCTCCAGAGACGCTGCCTGTCCCGCTGAGTTACTCCAGCAACTTACGAACAAAACTCTGGCTGATATGAATCTCCAGCTCCATTGTCCTCTCCACTTCCCCATTGTCATCGTGTCCCACGGAACTCCCTCCATCCTGAGTGACCAGCGAGGGAGGAGGAGGAACAGAAGTGGGTTTGAGTGGCTCCAGGTGGTGTCGGGCACGGGGGGGGGGGGGGAGTGGTTTCTATTCCACCCTTGTCTGGACTTGACATATTTGATTCAAATGGTATTTACAGAAGCAATAAAATGTTACGTGCCGTGTTTGTGTACGATACAGAGAACCACGACCATGTGAAGGTGATGAGCTCAAAGTCATTTGGTTCAAACCATGATTGGGATGTAGCTAATCTCCAGCAGGAAGGAACTGCAGATGCCGGTTTACATCGAAGGTAGACACAAAAACCTCCTTCCTAAAAGAATGTCCTTTAATTCTGAGGCTGTGACCTCTGGTCCTAGACTCTCCCACTAATGGAAACATCCTCTCCACATCCACTCTATCCAAGCCTTTCACTATTCTGTACGTTTCAATGAGGTCCCCCCCCACCCTCATCCTTCTAAACTCCAGCGAGTACAGGCCCAGTGCCGACAAACACTCATTCTTGTCAAGGAACATTGAGGGGAGTTAGATGCTGGTTTATACCAAAGATAGACACAAAGATGATAGACACAAAATGCTGGAGTAATTCAGCGGGACAGGCAGCATCTCTGGAGAGAAGGAATGGGTGACGTTTCAGGTCGAGACCTTTCTTCAGACTCAGGTGATTTACCTGTCATCTGGAAGTGGAGCCCCACTGTGGACAGTCGGCACCCACTCGCCCCGCATCATGGGGGACTGCTGCACTATCCTACACTTGCACAGGTGTACAGTAGAGACCGTATTGCCTGGGTGCATCACGGCCTGGTTCGGCAACTTGAACGCCCAGGAGCAAAGAAGACTGCAAAATGTAGTGAACACTGCCCGGTCCATCACCGGCTCTGACCTCCCCACCATCGAAGGGATCTACAGCAGTCGCTGCCTCAAAAATGCAGCCGGCATCATCAGAGACCCACACCACCCTGACCACACTCTCACCTCATCCCTGCCATCGGGAAGAAGGTACAGGAGCCTGAAAACTGTAACGTCCCGGTTCAGGAACAGCTACTTCCCCACAGCCATCATAGACATTAGACAATAGACAATAGGTGCAGGAGTAGGCCATTCGGCCCTTCGAGCCAGCACCGCCATTCAATGTGATCATGGCTGATCATCCCCAATCAGTACCCCGTTCCTGCCTTCTCCCCATATCCCCTGACTCCGCTATCTTTAAGAGCCCTATCTAGCTCTCTCTTGACAGTATCCAGAGAACCAGCCTCCACCGCCCTCTGAGGCAGAGAATTCCACAGACTCACAACTCTCTCTGTGTAAAAGTGTTTCCTCGTCTCCGTTTTATAGTGTGAGTGTGCGGGGATCGCCGAGATACAGCACGGGAACAGGCCCTTCAGCCCACCGAGACAGTGCCGACCAGCGATCCCCGCTCAATGTTTACAGATATCAATTGGGCCACAAACCAGCAGCACAAGGTGGGGGGGGGGGGGGGGATCGCCCCCAGGCTCCGTAACTGGGACACCTACTCCCTCCTCATTGCCCTCCCCAGCTAACCTGACACAGTGGTTCCCATCACCAGTAGCTGATCAACCCCGACCCCCCCCTCTCCACCAGCCTCCACCCCACTCCCACCCATTGACCGCCCACCCCCCCCCCCCCCCGCCACTCACCGAACCCCCCAACGTTTCCCACAATTACTGACCCCAAATCAGCCACAGTTTCTTCCCTCCGGTGATCAGGCTGGTCAACTGTCCTTCCATGAGCTCGGCTACTGTTCCATTCACTCCGGCCCTGCGCGCGAGAGGCAATTTACATAGGCCGACCAACCTGGGAGGAAACCGGAGCGCCCGGAGAAAACCCACGCAGTCACAAGGAGAGCGTGCGAACTCCGTACAGACAGCACCTGAGATCAGGATCAAACCGGGGTCTCTGGCGCTGTGAGGCAGCAACTCTACCGCTGCGCCACCAAGCCACACTACAGCCCGACTGACACAAATCCCGCCAAGCCTTTCCGATCCATCGCCTCTCCCCCCCCCCCCCGAACTCATCAGTTTCCCATCACTAGAGTCATTTGGCAGGAAAACAGGCCCTTCGGCCCAACTTGCCCACGCCAACCAACATGCCCCATCTACTCTAGTCCCACCTGCCTGCGTTTGGCCCATATCCCCCTGAACCTTAGAACCATGTACCTGTCCAAGCCTCATCTATCTCCATTGGCAGCTCGTTCCACACACCCACCACTAGTGGGTCACATGCTAGACCCAGGGGGTACATTTGTTGATTCTGCACTTGTACATGTTTGTTCTCATTGACTGACTGTGTTTGGTTCTGGTATACCGGTATCTGTTCATCATTAGTTGTCCATAAATAAGTGAAGTAACATTGTTGCGTGCTATTAAAGTTGCCGGGGTTAACGGGACAAGAGGGTTGGGAACCCCTGGACTAGTGGTTGGAACGAGATTGATCCCTGGGATGGCGGGACTGTCATACGAGGAAAGATTGAAAAGACTAGGCTTGTATTCACTGGAGTTTAGAAGGATGAGGGAGAAATCTTATAGAAACATATAAAATTATAAAAGGACTGGACAAGCTAGATGCAGGAAAAATGTTCCCAATGTTGGGCGAGTCCAGAACCAGGGGCCACAGTCTTAGAATAAAGGGGAGGTCATTTAAGACTGAGGTGAGAAAAAACTTTTTCACCCAGAGAATTGTGAATTTATGGAATTCCCTGCCACAGAGGGCAGTGGAGGCCAAGCCACTGGATGGATTTAAGAGAGAGTTAGATAGAGCTCTAGGGGCTAGTGGAGTCAAGGGATATGGGGAGAAGGCAGGCACGGGTTATTGATAGGGGACGATCAGCCATGATCACAATAATAATAATAATAATAATGTCTTTATTTATATAGCACATTTTTAGTCAACTTGCATTGACCCCAAAGTGCTTCACACAATTACTTCCATACAGACAGGCAAAGGTGGGTGAAGTGTCTTGCCCAAGGACACACACAGGCAAAGGTGGGTGAAGTGTCTTGCCCAAGGACACAACGACAGTATGCACTCCAAGCGGGATTCGAACCGGCTACCTTCCGGTTGCCAGCCGAACACTTAGCCTATTGTGCCATCTGTCGGCACAATGAATGGCGGTTGGCTCGAAGGGCCGAATGGCCTCTTCCTGCACCTATTTTCTATGTTTCTATGTTTCTAATCACTGCGAACTCTCCCCCTCAAAGAGCTGACGGCCAGTGAGAACTGCTGAGCAAAAACAGTCGGCAAACACAGAAAATTGGAAGCAGATGCAGGGACTTTCTGGTGTCACGCTAGTCAGCACATTTCCTCTCTGAACTTTAGAACAATTCTCTGCAGCCAAATATAACATTTCCAGGATTAAAACCTTGCTCACGAGCAAGCCAAGAGACAAAGTACAGAGAGGTATCATTGTGGAGGCTAACTCACCGATCAGTCCCTGTGGACACAGGTACACAATGTTGTTTGCTTCCATTACTTTCTGCAACCTCCAGGGACACAAAGCGCTGGAATAGGAGACAGGTTGTTTACTGCAAGATAAAGTCCAGTCTTTTCCTAGGCCTCCTTTGGCCGTGGCTGACCAAGGGTGTCTCCAGGGGGCTATTCCCTATATGGAGGACGCCTGTTTAACGTGGGGAGACTGGTGCACAGACAGATCAAACCCGTGTCTCTGGCGCTGTGAGGCAGCAACTCTACCGCTGGACCAGACTCAAGCAGCATTGGAGACCCTTCGACTATCTTTGATTGGACTTTACTGGACTCTAACTTGCACTAAACATTATTCCCTTTATCCTGTATCTGTGACACTGTGGACGGCTCGATTATAATCATGTGTTGTCTTTCCCACTGACTGGCTAGCGTGCAACAGAAGCTTTCCCCTGTACCTCGCTACACGGGACAATAAACTCAACTCAAACTGAAACTAAAGCTATACTTATGTTCTGAAATGATCTTGAGTTTCTGAAATGATGACATTGTTTTAACGTCCCCACAATTGGGTAACAGTGAACTGTTTTATTAGGTTGTCAACGTGACCTCTCTCTGACAACACAAACTATCTGAGAAATGAAGTTTCGAGTCTCTGCTTTCAGGGCCCATCATCGAGCAGAGGCTGCCCGCCCGCCCTCCCTGTGTAATCAAACGGGTACATCCTGTACTGACAGCGGGCACCAAGAGACCAAAGCTCACGGAGGGGAGAGGGAGAGAGGGAGAGAGGGGGAGAGAGAGATGGAGAGGGGGAGGGAGGGGAGAGAGGGGAAGGGGGGGAGAGAGGGAGAGATGGGGGGAGAGGGGGAGAGAGGGAGAGATGGGGGGAGAGGGGGAGAGAGGGAGAGAGGGGGAGAGAGGGGGAGAGAGGGGGGGGGAGGGAGAGAGGGGAGAGGGGGAGAGGGAGAGAGAGGGGAGAGGGGGAGAGGGGGAGAGAGGGAGAGAGGGGGAGAGGGGAAGAGGGGAAGAGGGAGAGAGGGAGAGGGGGGAGAGAGGGGTGGAGAGAGATAGAAAGATAGAAGAAGAGGGCGCGGAGGTCGAGTCGACAGAAGAAGAAAGACAGATGAAGCTGAGAAACAGCAATGAGTCTTGGCGGTATAGTTGCTGCCTCAGAGGGCGGTGGAGGCAGGTTCTCTGGATACTTTCAAGAGAGAGCTAGATAGGGCTCTTAAAGATAGCAGAGTCAGGGGATATGGGGAGAAGGCAGGAAAGTGGGATTATGAGGCAGAGATCAGCCATGATTGAATGGCGGTGGACTCGATGGGCCGAATGGCCTAATTCTACTCCTTTAACTTGTGAACTTGTGAGAAACATAGAAACATAGAACAGTCAATAGGTGCAGGAGTAGGCCATTCTGCCCTTCGAGCCAGCACCGCCATTCAATGTGATCATGGCTGATCATCCACAATCAGTACCCCGTTCCTGCGTTCTCCCCATATCCCCTGACTCCGCTATCTTTAAGAGCCCTATCTAGCTCTCTCTTGAAAGTATCCAGAGAACTGGCCTCCACCGCCCTCTGAGGCAGAGAATTCCACAGACTCACTACTCTCTGTGTGAAAAAGTGTTTCCCCATCTGCGTTCTAAATGGCTTACCCCTTATTCTTAAACTGTGGCCCCTGGTTCTGGACTCCCCCAACATCGGGTACATGTTTCCTGCCTCTAGCGTGTCCAAACCCTTAATACTCTTATATGTTTCAATAAGATATCCTCTCATCCTTCTAAACTCCAGAGTGTACAAGCCCGACCGCTCCATTCTCTCAGCATATGACAGTCCCGCCATCCCGGGAATTAACCTGGTGAACCTATGCAGCACTCCCTCAATAGCAAGAATGTCCTTCCTCAAATTAGGGGACCAAAACTGCACACAATACTCCAGGTGTGGTCTCAATCGGACCCTGTAGCAGTTGGACAGGTACCTGGACAAGACAGGTTAGGAAGGATATGGGCCAGATGTCGGCAGGTGGGACTAGGATAGCTGGGACTTTGTTGACTGGTGTGGGCAAGTTGGGCCGAAGGGCCTGTTTCCACACTGTATCACTCTATGACTCTATGACAAGTGTTCCCATTCTCCCCCACGAGTGTCTCACTCCTCTGAGAAAAGAGCCCTCGTTTTAACGGACCTCATTAGAATGGATTTCGATGATAGCGACCGGACCTCGCGATGGTTGTTGATGCCCCCCCCCCCCCCCCCCGGCCCGCGGGACAGGCAGCATTTCTGGAGAGAAAGAATAGGTGACGTTTTGGGTCGAGACCCTTCTTCAGACTGAGAGACAGGGGAGAGGAGTCTTTGGTGTATTATCTGATCTGATTGTTTAGTTTAGAGATACAACATGGAAACAGGCCCTTCAGCGAACCTAGTCCATGCCAATCATCCGTCATCTATCCACACTAGTTCTGTTATCCCACTTTCTCATCTGCTCTCATGATACAATCGATGTCAAACACTACACACAAGGGGCAGTTTTACACAGGGCCAATTAACCCCCAAACCCGCACGTCTTTGGAGTGTGGGAGAAAACCGGAGCACCCGGAGAAAACCCACGCAGGTCACAGGGAAAACGGGCAAACTCCACACACAGACAGCGCCCAAGGCCAGGATCGAACCCAGGTCCCTGCCGCTGTGAAGGCAACAGTTTTACCAGCTGCACCACTATGAATAGATAACAAGCACCGCAAAGCTTTCCACTGTACCTCAGCACACGTGACAATCGTAGCCCGGAACTTACACCTAGATTTTTGCTACCCGATTATACATATTAAAAGAATGACTAAACTTTAAAAGTCCTTCACTGGCTAGAAAGAGCTTTGAGAAATCCCAAAAGGCATGCGGCAGGTGGGATAGAAGATGAACCAGAGAACAGTCCTGAGCTCCCATCTACCTCATTGGAGATCCTCGGACTATCTTTGATCGGACTTCACTGGACTTCATGTTGCACTAAACATTATATTATATAATTATATTAACATTATAACATTATTATATTGACATTATAATGGCATTATTATATTATATACTTATTCACATTATTCCCTTTATCATGTATCTGTACACTGTGGACGGCTCGATTGTAATCATGTCTTGTCTTTCCGCTGACTGGTTAGCACGCAACAACAAGCCTTTCACTGTACCTCGGTACCCGTGACAATAAGCAAACCTAAAATAAACTAAACTAAACTATAATCAGTACAGCACGGTGGCACAACGGTAGAGTTGCTGCCTCACAGCTCCAGGGACCCTGGTTCGATCCCGACTACGGGTGCTGTCTGTACGGAGTTTGTACGTTCTCCCCGTGACCTGTGTGGGCTTTCTCCGGTTTCCTCCCACGCTCCCAAGACGTATAACTTGGTAGGTTAGTTGGCTGGGTAAAATTGTAAATTATCCCTGGTGTGTATAGGATAGTGTTAGTGTGCGGGGATCGCTGGTCGGCACAGACTCGGTGGGCCGAAGGGCCTGTTTCTGCACTGTATCTCTAAACTAAAACTAAACTAAACTAAACTTAAACCAATAGTTTGTTTCACTTTGTAACAATCTGTCTGCTGTAAATGACGTGGGGGTCTCTGATCCGCTGTCGTTTTAATTAGACGTCCGTTTTATGTCATGAACATAGACACAAAAAGCCGGAGTAACTCAGCGGGTCAGGCAGCATCTCTGGAGAGAAGGAATGGGTGACGTTTCGGGTCGAGACCCTTCTTCAGACTGAGTCGGGGAGAGGGAGACACAGAGATATGGAAGTATCCGGTGTACCACCCTGCTGCCCAGTGGGGTATTGTGTTGGAACTGGTTTGTGAAGCGATGTTGAGGTCACATCCAGGCAACAGAAAGTGTCAAGGGAGTGGGTCAGAGTGGACAATAGGTGCAGGAGTAGGCCATTCGGCCCTTCGAGCCAGCACCACCATTGTGATCATGGCTGATCATCCACAATCAGTACCCCGTTCCTGCCTTCTCCCCATATCCCCTGACTCCGCTATCTTTATACGTCAGGTCTGATCAGAGCCAGAGTGTTTTGTATGAGGCATCTGTTGTCTGCCACTCACTGATTTCCTGGACTGCCTGACTCAAGCCCAGGTCTACTCATGTGTTGCCATGGTTCACCCAGGTGACTCATTAAAGTGAGACTTCTAATCTAAAATAGAAACCGAAGGACATAAACCCGCCCGCCCAGCAGTTTTGTAACCTTACGGTAAATTGAGAGAAAGATATTAGTTTAGTTTAGTTTAGAGCTACACCGCTGAAACAGGCCCTTCGGCCCATCGAGTCCGTGCCGACCAGCGATCCCCGCACACTAACACTATCCTACACATTTCTATATTATATAAATATATATTATATAATATGATATAAATCTTATACAAATATCCATTGACGCCCTTATCCCTCCAAACCTGTCCGAACCATGTACCTGTCTAATTGTTTTTTTAAACTTTGGGATAGTCCCAGCCTCAACTACCTCCTCTGGCAGCTCGTTCCATATACTGTGTGAAAATGTTAAACCTCAGATTCCTATTAAAAATAAATTATATTTAGTTTAGTTTAGTTTAGAGCTACAGCGCTGAAACAGGCCCTTCGGCCCATCGAGTCCGTGCCGACCAGCGATCCCCGCACACTAACACTATCCTACACAAGCTAGGGACAATTTACATTTACACCAAGCCAAACCGAAACCGAAGATCTCGGAGAAAACCCACACAGATCGCAGGGAGAACGTGCAAACCAGGCGAAGTACTTTCTGTCCCATAGAGCGGCTCCAGGAACAGATAAACAGAATGTACCAGGGCAGGAAATTACTCAATCCATGTCACATTTGAGTGTGATTGTAAATAATAGATTTTAAAAAACCAGATCGGAATGGGAACAGCTTTCAGCTGCATACACTTGGCTGGAGAGGCAGAGCTGCCTGAGGGGGGACTGGAACTCCCACTAATCGCAGACATGTTTATTGTCACGTGTACCGAGGTACAGTGAAAAGCTTTTGTTGCGTGCTATCCAGTCAGGGGAAAGACAATACGTGATAAGAGTCGGGCTATTTACAGTGTATAGATGATACATGATGAGGGAATAACACCTCAGAGGTACATCGACTGGATCTAAGAGGGTGGACTGGGGAGGGGAGGGATACTGGTGATGTTTGGCAGATAACCGTCAATGTTCTCCCCCCCCCCCCCCTTCTCCCTCGCCTCCCCATTTACTTCCCCCCCCCCTCCCCCACCATCACCCCGCCCGCTAGGATACGTCTCCTCCAAGTCCCAGAGAAGTAGAGAGCTGCAAGTTGTTGACCTCCCAGAAAGGCAGGCGGCTTCCAGGAATCCTGGTTGACAAACAGAGTGTAGCAGGGGGTGGGTGGGACCAGCGAACAGCACACGGCGCAGCTGTGGGAATCATGGGTTGAAATTAAAAGCAGGCGGAATGCGTTATACGAGCGTCTAGGAACAGTCAGTGTCGTTCAGACTTGAGCAGCGGCCAAGTCCTGATGTCAGCACCAGGGACGTGGGATGAGAACCACAACACACAACACACAACACAAACAAGGCGTCGGGGACCTGGGGTGGAGGCTACTTCACCGAGGTGTTCCCTGCAACCTGTTTCTCTCGCGGTTCACAGACTGGCCAGCCGCCTGCCTCTTGTTGCGGGCTGGAAGAGTGTGTGTACCACGTGTACATGGAGTGCGTGAGGCTGCAGCCACTGTTTGAATACCTAAAGGGGCTGCTCCTTGGCTTCTGGCTGCACTTCACACCCACCATCCTCATCTTCGGACACCCTGTGTGTAGGGGAGGGGGTAGGGCCAAAGATGTCCTGGTTGGGTTGCTCCTGGGCCTGGCCAAGCTGGCCATCCGCGAGTCATGGCCAACTGCCCGCCCCTTTTCCGGGGTTAGGTCCACGCCCGGGTGGCGTTAGAGAGGGACTACGCTCTGTCCACGGGCACCCTGGGGGAGTTCCGGGACCGCTGGGCACCGCGGGGGGTGGAAGTCATCCTCGATAAGGATGGGGAAATAGTGATTTAAGAAAGTTTGTTTTACTTTGTACTACGCTGGTGGCTTTTGCTTTGAATGGTTTAGTTTCGTACATATTGTTGTAACCAATTGAATACATTATTTTTGGTTACATTTAAAATACCACAGACGAGGCTTGTCCATGGAGGGCCTCCGCTGGGGGAGTGGGACCTCCCAAGGGTTCCACAAAGGGTCAGAGGCAAAGCACCAAATGCATTGTCTGGTGAGAAGGGTGATGAAAGGGAGGTTACTGTGGCAATGTTATCGCAACTGCGTAGCTACTGTGGCAGAACTTGGGCCATTTTGGTGGCCAGGCAGCTCCAACGACAGCTTGGGCGTTTTCCTGGGATCTCAACGTAAACCTGGCGCGGATCAAAAGGTCAAATTGTCCCATTACACAAAACCCCCAAGCCAACATTCCCTACAGACCGACCCCAAAGTCTAACGTGAATGGCAGGACCCTGGTGGAGTGCTGGAGGACAGGGGGATCTGGGCATGCTGGTAAGTCACTTCTTGAAGGTTGAGTAGCAGGTGGTCAAAAAGCCACTTGGCACATTGGCCTTCATCAGTCAGAGTATTGAGTACAGAGGATTGGGAGACAAAAATGCTGGAGAAACTCAGCGGGTGAGGCAGCATCTATGGAGCGAAGGAATAGGTGACGTTTCGGGTCTCGACCCGAAACGTCACCCATTCCTTCGCTCCATAGATGCTGCCTCACCCGGAAGGGTCTCAACCCGAAACGTCACCTATTCCTTCGCTCCATAGATGCTGCCTCACCAGCTGAGTTTCTCCAGCATTTTTGTCTACCTTCAATTTTAAAAAAACAGATAGGAGGGGGGTGTTGAAGGGGAGGGTACTGTGGCAATGTTTACACACTGTGGCAGAACTTTAAGGGCCTGTCCCACTTGGCCATTTTTTCGGCGACTGTCCGGCATCATATCAGGGTCGGCAAAAGATTTTGAACATTTCAAAATCCAGCGGCGACAAAAAAAATGTTGCGGCACTTGAGTAAACACCGCGCGCCGATACGTCATCACACCGCGAATTTTTCAGTGTCCAGATACGTCATTCAATGCTGCCGGTAGTCGCCGAAAAAAATTGCCAAGTTGGACAGGCCCTTTAGGGACTATCGCAATGTTTAAGAAACATTTAGACAGGTACATGGATAGGACAGGTTTGGAGGGATATGGGCCAAACACAGGCAGGTGCGACTAGTGTGGATGGGGCATGTTGGTCGGCATGGGCAATAGCGGAGTCAGGGGATATGGGGAGAAAGCGGGAACGGGGTACCGATTGGGGATGATCAGCCACGATCACATTGAATGGCGTTGCTGGCTCGAAGGGCCGAATGGCCTACTCCTGCATCTATTGTCTATTGACTCTGGCCACGGATCAGTCATCTTTTCACCGAATGGCAGAACAGACAAAGGGTGAATGATAAACTGCCTCTTGTTATCATGTTCGATTGTTGAGGTGGTGAGTGACCCAGTGCACGAGTCAGTGCGAATCCTGGTGATGAGGGCCAGTGGAATGTTTTGCATGAATAAGGCCATGAATTGAACCATTCTGGGGCTTCCCGACAGTAATGAGGTAAGCTGAAATGGACACGAGAAGTCTTGCATGCTTGGACGAACAAGCCCATCACGCCCGACTAGATGGCAACCAGCCCCTTGCCAAACCGAGACCCTTCCCACTGTGAAGACCATTTGTGCTGGAGGTCAGGACCTCACCAAACAACATGGGTCATAGAAACATAGAAAATAGGTGCAGGTGTAGGCCATTCGGCCCTTTGGGCCAGCGCACCGCCATTCAATATGATGATGGCTGATCATCCAAAACCAGTACCCTGTTCCTGCTTTCTCCCCATATCCCCTGATTTTGTACAATTGGTCCCAGCTGACAAGTGAAGGAAGCCTCCAGGTATTCTTCCCATCTGGTTAGTTTATTTTAGTTTGTTTTACAGACACAGCTCGGAAACAGGCCCACCTAGTTTCAGAGCGACCATCGAGTTTCCCCACAAACTAACACTATCCTAAACACACTCGGGACAATTTACAATTTCACCAAAGCCAATTAACCTACAAACTTGCACGTCTTTGGAGTGTGGGAGGAAACCTGGAGCAACCGGAGAAAACCCACGCAGGCCACGGGGAGAACGTGCAAACTCCGTACAGACAGCGCCCGTGGTCAGGATAGAACCCGGGTCTCTGGCGCCGTGAGGCAGCAGCTCTACCCGCTGCGCCACCGTGCCGCCCCCAGCATGAATTCAGAAGCCAAGAGAGAAAAGAAAATGACATCACCATAGGAACAATATTTAGAAATATTTTATTGTAAAGAAAGATACAAAAATATATATTTTTACAAAGATTTTAACGGTTTGAAAAGCATCTTAGATTTGTTACACAAAATGGAAGATATATTCTCAATCTTCCTCGCTATAATTGGAAACATTTCCTTCAAACCAAGCAATTGGCCGTTTATAGTTGGCATTATCCCCGCAGTTTTACACTTCTTCTCTCTCTCCTCATCTCAACCAATTGGAAAATCCTAAGTCCGTCTTATCTCCACCGTTATCACGACTAATTCTCGAAGAAATACAAAATAGAATTTCAAATATAAATGCACCCCTGACTTTACTCGAGTATCTGCTCTTAGCAGTTTGCTGGAGACTTGTTTTTTAATAATCCTGGATGGTTGGCAATCTTAATCACCTATCACCACACTGGGGCAACAAGCCACCAGCATGCGTTGTAATTACATTAGCTAAGAATCTCATTTTTAAAAAATCTAAAAAATGATAGGCAAGGTATAGATAAAAAAAATCAGAGATCGATATTCATCAGTATATGTCACTGAAAGTCTTAAGTAAATGCACAGAGCTCTCCTGTTTCTAAGGCTGGAGGGCCTGTAGGCACCAGCTGGTTATAGGCACAGCTCCAGTATGGAGATGGTCAACTATCCTCTATATCATTGAATTTACAGTCAAGGCCATTGTAAAGGATGCCCAGTAACGGCATCTCTCCTGTCCACTCCCCCCCCCCCCCCCCCCCCCCCCTCGTGGTCCACTTTGTACATCTTTCATCTTTAAACGCAAGGAATAACAACCCAAATAGAAAATAGCACAGATCCAAGAAGCCAGCTATACTAAATATTATTCCCCAGGTCAATATTCCACATCAGACAGCTCTGGCCTTCTTGGAACTTGGACTGGGTGGTCGGGTCAAGGAGGTTGGATGGAAGAGCAGCTGGCACGTTGTGTGTTTTAAAAAAAACAAACTTTTCTTTAAAACTCTTCTCTGCACTGGAGGCCAGACTCTCTCACCGTGACTGTGCCACCCCTCCTCAGTCTATGGAATGGTCCATGCATCCTAACCACTAAAGCAGGTTAACCAGTCGCAGTGTGAAGACAAACACATGGTGCCCACAGAACAGGGAGATATCGGACGGGATTAGTCCAGCAACAGGATGGTCTCCACTTTTCTCTGGTCCATGTGCAAGTTTCCAGAACATCAGCTTCATGGTGGTAGCTGCCCAGCTGCCCCAGGTAGACAGACATCCCTTAGGCCCACTCCCCCATGCTCCCTGATAGCCCTCCACCCCACCTTTGCAAGACTGGCCAAGCGCCAGCTCCCTCCTGGTAAACATGGGCGACCCAAGAGTGGCCAGGGCAGCGGGCTTGCCGGCTTCAGATCTACGAGTGGCCAACTCCGACCTCCACCCATTCCCCCCCCCCCCCCCCCCCCCCCCCCCCCTCGTGGTACGGGACCACTCCGTCAGACGCCGAGCTCAGCCGAGCGGAACACAGACAGTAGATGACAAACAGCGCAGAGAGAGGCAAAGGTGATCCAGAATCAGGCGTGTGGCGCATCCAGCAGTCAGAAGGCCACGCTCTCCTCCCTTCCCGAAGCTGCCCCATTCACCTTCAGGCAGCGACGTCTCGAGCGTCCACTCGAGGTGCCGGCAGCGGCCGAGGCTTTGAAGGTGCATTTTAAATCTCGCTTCTGCTTGGTTTCTATTATTTTCCTGCCCAAAGTCACGCAGAGAAGTCTTCAGCAGGTCATGCATCTCCGACGCATCTCCGATCTCTGGGGGTGGGGATCAATCTGGGGAGGAAGAGCACAGCAAGATAAGTGACCATGCCCGAGGCTCAGCAGAGTAGCGGTTCACAACAGGGTGTGCACCGACCACAAGCAGCAATGCAGGTTGGTGAGCTCACTATAAACAGCAAGCTAAGCACACCGATGTTGCTTTAAACGAAAGGCAGTGGTGTTGACCTTACAATAGCTTGGTTAGACCACGGCAGGAGCAGTTTAAGAATGAACTGCAGATGCTGGAAAAAAATCGAAGGTAGACAAAAATGCTGGAGAAACTCAGCGGGTGAGGCAGCATCTCGACCCAAAAACGTCGCCCATTCCTTCGCTCCATAGACGCTGCCTCACCCGCTGAGTTTCTGCAGCAATTTTGTGTCTGGCTTGGGTGTAAACCAGCATCTGCAGTTCCTTCTTAAACATCTCTGGAAAACATGGGTAGGTGACGTTCTTCAGACCGGATGGGTGGTGGACAGAAGAACTGGCTCCTCAGATGCTGCCTCACCCACTGTTTCTCCAGCATTTTTGTCTACACCCAGAACACTGGATGGTTCTGGATTTCCATTTGATATCAAGGCAACAATACTTTATAGTGAACTCTTAATTATGGAAGGGTAATGGCGGGATGATTCATGAACAAGATAGAAGTGTGTTTCATTGTCATTCGGATTGTCGGGGAACGAGATATTGCTTAACTCTTGCCCCGAGGGTGTTCTCTGGAGTTGTTTTCTAAGATTTGCTACAGTAACGTCAGATGGAATTTGAAGACGAAACCAGGGAGATCGCTGGCCACCGCCCCAGGACAATCTAGATCACCAGCACGATAGTGACATTGGAAAGGCAGAACTCCCACACACTCTTCAACTGGGCAGAGAAGACCAAGGGGCCTCTCCGTTAGAACACCAAGATTGAGAGGCGGTTCGATCAATGACGACACAGTCCCACTAGCGAGGCTTTCATTATCAGACGGCTGGGATTCTAGGGGAATCATTGACCTTCCTCAGTCAGTGGACTGGATGTGGAGAGGATGTGTCCACTCGTGGGAGAGTCTAGGACCAGAGGTCACAGCCTCAGAATTAAAGGACGTTCTCTTAGGAAGGAGATGAGGAGGAATTTCTTTAGTCAGAGGGTGGTGAATCTGTGGAACACTTTGCCACAGACGGCTGTGGAGGCCAAGTCAGTCGATATTTTTTTAAGGCAGAGATAGATAGATTCTTGATCAGTACGGGTGTCAGAGGGTAGGGGGAGAAGGCAGGAGAATGGGGTGAGGAAGGAGAGATAGATTGAATGGTAGAGTAGACCTGATGGGTCGAATGGCCTAATTCTACTCCTATTTCTTATGACCTTATGGCTGAATATAGAAGTTGTGGATAGATGCAGTTAAATTGCCAGAGTGACTGTAATGGGACAAAGTGACTCTAAACTCTAACCTTGGATCAAATGAATGTTGGATAAAACTCCAGAGAGCAAAGAGAGTAGATTGGAGGCCAATATTTTTAAAGCGGATATTGGCAGGTACTTGATCAGTAAAGGTGTCAAAGGTCACGGGGAGAGGGTGGGAGAGTGTGGGGTCGAGTGGGAGAGATAGATCAGCCATGATTGAATGACGGAGTAGACTGGATGGGCCGAATGGCCTAATCCCGCTGCTATGACATATGAACGCACGCCCAACAGACCGCTTGCGACGTGAACGCGGTTGCAAGACCAGGCACGCCTCACCTCAGAGTAAAGGGGCGGAGGGCGGTTTCGGAACTCCTGCACGTAGACAAAGAAGGGATGCTCCAACATTCCCCCGTGCTCCTCCAGGCTCTCGGGAACAGACATGCGTTGGTCGGACTGGCTGGCATCTTCCTCAGAAACCACCTCCAGGTAGTCAGGAGGAGCTGCAAGGGAAAACGACCATGTCAGGATAAACGGGAAGGGCGTTTGGTTCATAGAGATACAGCACGGAAGCAGGCCCTTTGGCCCACCGAGTCCCATCCCCGCACACTAACACTATCCTACACACTCTGGGGACAATTTACAATGATATAAAAAGCCAATTAGCCTACAAACCTGCATGTCTTTGGAGGAGGGAATGGGGACAGGGACAGAGGATAAGCCTGAAAATCTCACAAGGGCTTCCCAAGGAGAGTGCAGCGTAGGTTTACAAGGTTAATTCCCGGGATGGCAGGACTGTCATATGCTGAGAGAATGGAGCGGCTGGGCTTGTACACTCTGGAGTTCAGAAGGATGAGAGGATATCTTATTGAAACATATAAGATTATTAAGGGTTTGGACAGAGGCAGGAAACATGTTCCCGATGTTGGGGGAGTCCAGAACCAGGGGCCACAGTTTAAGAATAAGGGGTAAAAGCCATTTAGAACGGAGACGAGGAAACACTTTTTCTCAGACAGTTGCGAGTCTGTGGAATTCTCTGCCTCAGGTGGGTTCTCTGGATACTTTCAAGAGAGAGCTAGATAGGATTCTTAAAGATAGCGGAGAAGGCAGAAATGGGGTACTGATTCTGGATGATCAGCCATGATCACATTGAATGGTAGTGCTGGCTCGAAGGGCCGAATACCTACTCCTGCACCTATTGTCCATTGATCAGCCATGATCACATTGAATGGCGGTGGTGGCTGGAAGGGCCGAATGGCCTGCTACTGCATCAATTGTCTATTGAGACCTCTCACTGTGACTCAAGCTGGGGGGGGGGGGGGGGGGGGGGGGGGGTAGAGGGCGAGGGACTCACGTTCTGGTCTCTCTGGGAGGGTGAGACGTAGCCAGTCTATGTCCATGCTGTACTGGCTTCCCACGCTGGACGAGCGGCTTCCGAACGGATGTAGCGGGATGGTGCCGATGACCAGAGGCAGCTCCAACGACAGCTTGGACATTCCTGGGATCTCAACGTAAATCTGGCGCGGATCAAAAGGTCAAATTGTCCCATTACACAAAGCCCCAAGCCAACATTCCCTACAGACCGACCCCAAAGTCTAACATGGGCTGTGAATGGCAGGACCCTGGGGGATTGCTGGAGGACAGGGGGATCTGGGCGTGCTGGTACATCGCTTCTTGATGGTTGAGTAGCAGGTGGTCAAAAAGCCACTTGGCACATTGGCCTTCATCAGTCAGAGTATTGAGTACAGAGGTTTGGTAGACAAAATTGCTGGAGAACCTCAGCGGGTGCGGCAGCATCAATCTCGACCCGAAACGTCGCCTATTTCCTTCGCTCCATAGATGCTGCCTCACCTGCTGAGTTTCTTCAGAAATTTTGTCTACCTGCGATTTTCCAGCATCTGCAGTTCCTTCTTGAACAGGTATGTGACTAGGACAGGTGTAGAGGGATATTGTCCAAACGCAGGCAGGTGGGACTAGCGTAGCTGGGGCATGTTGGCCAGTGCGGGCAAGTTGGGCCGAAGGGCCTGTTTACCAGCGGTCTCACTCGGTGACCTGCGCTGCGGTCATTCTGCGCCTCCTTTCCCCCACCCCACGTGCTGGTGCCAGGGTTGACCCTGGGACGTTAGTCTAGACGTACCCGCAGCGCGTAGTCCACACGGATCACACGGCACTTGAGAGTGGGCGAGACGGGCGGGATCTTGAGGGGACGGCCGTGCCACGTGCCCCTTTTCCGCGGGGCCACCCCCTCGCCGTGCAGCGTGGCCACCACCGACTTCTTCTGCTTGGTGGTGCCGCGGGCGCTGAACGTCTGCATCTGGATGATGGCCGCCTTGGGAGTGACTGTGCGCGAGCAGCAATTGTCCACTTCAGCGAAGATCGGGATCACCTCACCTGTGGCCAGAGAGCGAGGGTTAATGTGCGTCACGACCCAAAGCGCCACCCACTCACAAGTGATAGGAGCACAGGTAGGCCATTCGGCCCATCAGGTCTACTCCCACGGCTAACCAATCTCTCCCTTTTTACCTCATTCTCCTGCCTTCTCCCCATAAACCCCCGACTACGGAAGATAACCCTCTTACCTGGTGTGTAGCCTTTCCGGTCAATCTTTGCAGTCAGAGCCAGGTGGCCGAGGTTGCAGTACCACACATGAGCCAACTTCTCCTTTGTCCCAGCTTGTGGAGCCTAGCAGGATGAAGGGAGACCATTGTGAGTGGCAGAGAGAGAGAGAGAACAGCCCATTCTCACACGTACATTAAACGACTCTCGACCAAAGACAGACACAAAGTGCTGGAGTAACACAGCGGGTCAGGCAGCATCTCTGAAGAAAAAGGTTGGGTGATGTTTTCGGGAAGAAAGGTCCTAATCCGAAACATCACCCATCCTTTTTCTCCGGAGATGCTGCCTGTCCCGCTGGGTTACTCCAGCACTCTGTGGCAATCATGACTATAAACCAGCATCTGCAGTCCCTGGTTTGCTCATTAAGTCTTTTTTTAAGTTTAGTTTGGAGGTACAGCGTGGAAACAGGCCACTCGGCCCACTGAGTTGATGCTGACCGCCAATCACACTTCTGTACTAGTTTTCCGGCCAGGGGGGAATCTACAGAGGCAACTATCCTACAAACCTGCACGTCAGGAAACCGGAGCACCCGGAGGGACCCCAGTTCTCTGCTTCATTCTAATCAACCTGCACTCCCTTTGCTGAGGAAGCTCAGAGCCAACGATCGCAACTTCACACAGTGTCTGACTGGATGGGCGTTTAAGAAGGAACTGCAGATGCCGGAAAATCTAAGGTAGACAGATATGCTGGAGAAACTCAGCGGGTGAGGCAGCATCTATGGAGCGAAGGAATAGGCGACGTTTCGGGTCGAGACCCTTCTTCAGACCGGATGGGCAGTGGATGGACAGAAGAACTGCCTATACCCCGAGCGTCCCCCACCCCCCCCTTCAGACGGAGGGCCCTTGTACATGAGCATGTTGACTGTGGTCTCTGCGTTTCTTACCAGCAACGAGGGCGTGTTGATGTCAATGGGTTCAATCACGGTGAATTCTCGCTTGATTTTCTTCACCGTGGCCCAAGGTCGGTGAAGCTTGGCCTTGACCCAGTACCGCACGCTGCCGTGCTTGCCTTCAAACGACGTCACCAGGTTCCTGCATTGCGGGAAAGACAAAAGACCACGTGTCAAAAACAATCTTTAATCCTTTCCCGACTTGTAGGATCATTCATTTAAATGTTTCCCAGTGCAGCTATGGTTCCTGTGATGAAAACTTTAACTGAGGGGGAACATCTCTTCCAATGACCACCACCTCTATATTTGAGTATAGGAGCAGGGAGGTTCTACTGCAGTTGTACAGGGTCTTGGTGAGACCACACCTGGAGTATTGCGTACAGTTTTGGTCTCCTAATCTGAGGAAAGACATTCTTGCCATAGAGGGAGTACAGAGAAGGTTCACCAGACTGATTCCTGGGATGGCAGGACTTTCATATGAAGAATAGACTGGATAGACTCGGCTTGTACTCGCTAGAATTTAGAAAATTGAAGGGGGGGATCTTATAGAAACTTACAAAATTCTTAAGGGGTTGGACAGGCTAGACGCAGGAAGATTATTCCCGATTATTTGGGAAAAATCTTCCCCTCATATCTTTCATTCATTGGATACGGAATGGGAGGGGGAGTGTCGCCTATTCCTTCGCTCCATAGATGCTGCCTCACCCGCTGAGTTTCTCCAGCATTTTTGTCCACCTTCTGGAGTCTGTAGTGAACTTCCCCCATTACTGTTTCAGTTTCAGTTTAGTTTATTGTCACGTATACCAAGTTACAGTGAAATGTTTTTGTTACGTCAGCAGAAAGACAATACATGATTACAATCGAGCCATTTACAGATCAGAGTTAAATAAGAAATGTTGCTGCAGGAAGAGAGGTTTAAGAGCGTGGAATGATTGTAAATATGAGTTTGTAGATGTGCTTCTGTGGCAGCACGTGAATAGTTGCCACCAGGGTTGGTCACCGTCTAGAAGTACATCAGTGGTTGGAATGAATGCTAGATGTGTAATCTTGGTTCCCTCTGAATCCATCCTTTCACTAAACTAAACTAAACTAAACTAAACCAAACTTACAAAATTCTTAAGGGGTTGGACAGGCTAGATGCAGGAAGATTGTTCCCGATGTTGGGGAAGTCCAGAACAAAGGGTCACAGTTTAAGGATAAGGGGGAAGTCTTTTAGGACCGAGATGAGAATTTTTTTTTTCACACAGAGAGTGGTGAATCTGTGGAATTCTCTGCCACAGAAGGTAGTTGAGGCCACAGTTCATTGGCTATATTTAAGAGGGAGTTAGATGTGGCCCTTGTGGCTAAAGGGATCAGGGGGTATGGAGAGAAGGCAGGGATGGGATACTGAGTTGGATGATCAGCCATGATCATATTGAATGGCGGTGCAGGCTCGAAGGGCCGAATGGCCTACTCCTGCACCTATTGTCTATGTTTCATTTTACCAATATGACGACCAAAGATCCTACAGCGAGCAAGAAAAAGACGCAGTACGGTCATGGGCAGTTTCGTGGGTAATTTTCGGCCCCATTTCGGTAACCGGCTTCCGTCTCCGCACCAAAGATCCCACAGCGGAGCAAAGATACTAGTGCGGAGACGGAAGCCGGTTACGGAAACATCCTCGTAAAAATAAAAGTTATTTGGGAAAAATCTTCCCCTCATTTTCAGATTTTAAATTTATTAACACAAACTGTTCCCCCGCAACGTTGATTACACTGCGAGTCGGGTCGGGTCCGGTTACGGAAATGGATGGAAAAAAAGGCGCACGTTCCGCTCCGTTGCATACTACACGTCAGCCCATTGCATTTAGCAGGAGTGGTCTATCTTGCTCCGCTATAGGGTCTTTGATGACAACCAGTACAGTCTGAAGAAGGGTCTCGACCTGAAACGTCACCCATTCCTTCTCTCCAGAGATGCTGCCTGTCCCGCTGAGTTACTCCAGCTTTTTGTGTCTGTCTATACCCAATACTTTGCTGTCTACTCCCTTCATCCCACCTCCCTAGACCTCGTTCTTTGTTGTCCATTCTTCCAACGAGGCTCAAAATTTAAACTTAATTAACCAGCATCTGAGATATATACAAATCTCTCTTCAGACTTCAGAGATACAGCGTGGAAACAGGCCCTTCGTCCCACCGTGGCCGTGCCAACCAGTGATCACTCCATACACAAACTAGCAATACCCTACACACACACACACACACTAGGGACAATTTTAGACAATAGACAATAGGTGCAGGAGTAGGCCATTCGGCCCTCTGAGCCAGCACCGCCATTCAATGTGATCATGGCTGATCAGAATCAGAATAGATTAATCAATTAACCTGTACGTCTTGGA
>NC_045984.1:32646983-32719988 GCF_010909765.2 Amblyraja radiata | reverse complement strand
CTCACCAAACAACATGGGTCATAGAAACATAGAAAATAGGTGCAGGTGTAGGCCATTCGGCCCTTTGGGCCAGCACCGCCATTCAATATGATGACGGCTGATCATCCAAAACCAGTACCCTGTTCCTGCTTTCTCCCCATATCCCCTGATTTTGTACAATTGGTCCCAGCTGACAAGTGAAGGAAGCCTCCAGGTATTCTTCCCATCTGGTTAGTTTAGTTTAGTTTGTTTTACAGACACAGCTCGGAAACAGGCCCACCTAGTTTCAGAGCGACCATCGAGTTTCCCCACAAACTAACACTATCCTAAACACACTCGGGACAATTTACAATTTCACCAAAGCCAATTAACCTACAAACTTGCACGTCTTTGGAGTGTGGGAGGAAACCTGGAGCGCCCGGAGAAAACCCACGCAGGCCACGGGGAGAACGTGCAAACTCCGTACAGACAGCGCCCGTGGTCGGGATCGAACCCGGGTCTCTGGCGCCGTGAGGCAGCAGCTCTACCCGCTGCACCACCGTGCCGCCCCCAGCATGAATTCAGAAGCCAAGAGAGAAAAGAAAATGACATCACCATAGGAACAATATTTAGAAATATTTTATTGTAAAGAAAGATACAAAAATATATATTTTTACAAAGATTTTAACGGTTTGAAAAGCATCTTAGATTTGTTACACAAAATGGAAGATATATTCTCAATCTTCCTCGCTATAATTGGAAACATTTCCTTCAAACCAAGCAATTGGCCGTTTATAGTTGGCATTATCCCCGCAGTTTTACACTTCTTCTCTCTCTCCTCATCTCAACCAATTGGAAAATCCTAATTGGATGAAGTCCGTCTTATCTCCACCGTTATCACGACTAATTCTCGAAGAAATACAAAATAGAATTTCAAATATAAATGCACCCCTGACTTTACTCGAGTATCTGCTCTTAGCAGTTTGCTGGAGACTTGTTTTTTAATAATCCTGGATGGTTGGCAATCTTAATCACCTATCACCACACTGGGGCAACAAGCCACCAGCATGCGTTGTAATTACATTAGCTAAGAATCTCATTTTTAAAAAATCTAAAAAATGATAGGCAAGGTATAGATAAAAAAAATCAGAGATCGATATTCATCAGTATATGTCACTGAAAGTCTTAAGTAAATGCACAGAGCTCTCCTGTTTCTAAGGCTGGAGGGCCTGTAGGCACCAGCTGGTTATAGGCACAGCTCCAGTATGGAGATGGTCAATTGTCCTCTATATCATTGAATTTACAGTCAAGGCCATTGTAAAGGATGCCCAGTAACGGCATCTCTCCTGTCCACTTCCCCACCCCCCCCCCCCCCCCCCCCCCCCCCCCACGTGGACCACTTTGTACATCTTTCATCTTTAAACGCAAGGAGTAACAACCCAAATAGAAAATAGCACAGATCCAAGAAGCCAGCTATACTAAATATTATTCCCCAGGTCAATATTCCACATCAGACAGCTTTGGCCTTCTTGGAACTTGGACTGGGTGGACGGGTCAAGGAGGTTGGATGGAAGAGCAGCTGGCACGTGTGTGTTTTTAAAAAAAAAAAACTTTTCTTTAAAACTCTTCTCTGCACTGGAGGCCAGACTCTCTCACCGTGACTGTGCCACCCCTCCTCAGTCTATGGAATGGTCCATGCATCCTAACCACTAAAGCAGATTAACCAGTCGCAGTGTGAAGACAAGCACATGGTGCCCACAGAACAGGGAGATGTCGGGACGGGATTAGTCCAGCAACAGGATGGTCTCCACTTTTCTCTGGTCCATGTGCAAGTTTCCAGAACATCAGCTTCATGGTGGTAGCTGCCCAGCTGCCCCAGGTAGACAGACATCCCTTATAGCCTGACAGCCCTCCACCCCACCTTTGCAAGACTGGCCAAGCGCCAGCTCCCTCCTGATAAAGATGGGCGACCCAAGAGTGGCCAGGGCAGCGGGCTTGCCGGCTTCAGATCTACGAGTGGCCAACTCCGACCACCCCCCATTCCCCCCCCCCCCCCCCCCCTCGTGGTACGGGACCACTCCGCCAGACTCCGAGCTCAGCCGAGCGGAACACAGACAGTAGATGACAAACAGCGCAGCGAGAGGCAAAGGTGATCCAGAATCAGGCATGTGGCGCATCCAGCAGTCAGAAGGGCACGCTCTCCTCCCTTCCCGAAGCTGCCCCATTCACCTTCAGGCAGCGACGTCTCGAGCGTCCACTCGAGGTGCCGGCAGCGGCCGAGGCTTTGAAGGTGCATTTTAAATCTCGCTTCTGCTTGGTTTCTATTATTTTCCTGCCCAAAGTCACGCAGAGAAGTCTTCAGCAGGTCATGCATCTCCGACGCATCTCCGATCTCTGGGGGTGGGGGTCAATCTGGGGAGGAAGAGCACAGCAAGATGAGTGACCATGCCCGAGGCTCGGCAGAGTAGCGATTCACAACAGGGTGTGCACCGACCACAAGCAGCAATGCAGGTTGGTGAGCTCACTATAAACGGCAAGCTAAGCACACCGATGTTGCTTTAAACGAAAGGCAGCGGTGTTGACCTTACAATAGCTTGGTTAGACCACGGCAGGAGCAGTTTAAGAATGAACTGCAGATGCTGGAAAAAAAATCGAAGGTAGACAAAAATGCTGGAGAAACTCAGCGGGTGAGGCAGCATCTCGACCCAAAAACGTCGCCCATTCCTTCGCTCCATAGACACTGCCTCACCCGCTGAGTTTCTGCAGCAATTTTGTGTCTGGCTTGGGTGTAAACCAGCATCTGCAGTTCCTTCTTAAACATCTCTGGAAAACATGGGTAGGTGACGTTTCGGGTCGAGACCCTTCTTCGGACCGGATGGGTGGTGGACAGAAGAACTGGCTCCTCAGATGCTGCCTCACCCACTGAGTTTCTCCAGCATTTTTGTCTACACCCAGAATACTGGATGGTTCTGGATTTCCATTTGATATCAAGGCAACAATACTTTATAGTGAACTCTTAATTATGGAAGGGTAATGGCGGGATGATTCATGAACAAGATAGAAGTGTGTTTCATTGTCATTCGGATTGTCGGGGAACGAGATATTGCTTAACTCTTGCCCCGAGGGTGTTCTCTCTGGAGTTGTTTTCTAAGATTTGCTACAGTAACGTCAGACGGAATTTGAAGACGAAACCAGGGAGATCGCTGGCCCCCGCCCCGGGACAATCTAGATCACCAGCACGATAGTGACATTGGAAAGGCAGAACTCCCAGACACTCTTCAACTGGGCAGAGGAGACCAAGGGGCCGCTCCGTTAGAACACCAAGATTGAGAGGCGGTTCGATCAATGACGACACAGTCCCACTAGCGAGGCTTTCATTATCAGACGGCTGGGATTCTAGGAGAATCATTGACCTTCCTCAGTCAGTGGACTGGATGTGGAGAGGATGTGTCCACTCGTGGGAGAGTCTAGGACCAGAGTTCACAGCCTCAGAATTAAAGGACGTTCTCTTAGGAAGGAGATGAGGAGGAATTTCTTTAGTCAGAGGGTGGTGAATCTGTGGAACACTTTGCCACAGACGGCTGTGGAGGCCAAGTCAGTGGATATTTTTTTAAGGCAGAGATAGATAGATTCTTGATTAGTACGGGTGTCAGAGGGTAGGGGGAGAAGGCAGGAGAATGGGGTGAGGAAGGAGAGATAGATTGAATGGTAGAGTAGACCTGATGGGCCGAATGGCCTAATTCTACTCCTATTTCTTATGACCTTATGGCTGAATATAGAAGTTGTGGATAGATGTGGTTAAATTGCCAGAGTGACTGTAATGGGACAAAGTGACTCTAAACTCTAACCTTGGATCAAATGAATGTTGGATAAAACTCCAGAGAGCAAAGAGAGGAGATTGGAGGCCAACATTTTTAAAGCGGATATTGGCAGGTACTTGATCAGTAAAGGTGTCAAAGGTCACGGGGAGAGGGTGGGAGAGTGTGGGGTCGAGTGGGAGAGATAGATCAGCCATAATTGAATGACGGAGTAGACTGGATGGGCCGAATGGCCTAATCCCGCTGCTATGACGTGTGCGCGGTTGCAAGACCAGGCACGCCTCACCTCAGAGTAAATGGGCGGAGGGCGGTTTCGGAACTCCTGCACGTAGACAAAGAAGGGATGCTCCAACATTCCCCCGTGCTCCTCCAGGCTCTCGGGAACAGACATGCGTTGGTCGGACTGGCTGGCATCTTCCTCAGAAACCACCTCCAGGTAGTCAGGAGGAGCTGCAAGGGAAAGCGACCATGTCAGGATAAACGGGAAGGGCGGGCAAGGTCTGGGGATTTAACACCTTTACAATAACACATTTAACTGCCCCCCTCCCCCCTCCCCGCCCCCCTCCCCCCGATACTAGCGGGTGACAAGTGGTTGGACCATATTTAATTTACTTTAAGGTTACAGCGCGGACGCAGGCCCTTCGGCCCACTGAGTCCGCACAGACCCGTGGTCACCCCGTATACTAGCACTATCCTACACACACTAGGGACAACTTTACAATTGTTTCTGTGACAAAGCCAATTAACCTACAAACCTGCTCATCTTTGGAATGTGGGAGGAAACCGGAGCACCCGGAGAAAACCCACGGGTGAGAATGTACAATGACACCACTGTATAGGATGGGACCCGGGTCTCTGACGATGCAAGGCAGCAACTCTCCCGCTACGCCAACGTGCCATCCAACGGCTTGCTGCTGAGCTCGTTGACCAAGGATGAACAGGTATTGACGCGGCGATACGTGCAGGAGAGTTTGGTTCATAGAGATACAGCACGGAAGCAGGCCCTTCGGCCCACCGAGTCCCATCACCACACTAACACTATCCTACACACTCTGGGGACAATTTACAATGATATAAAAAGCCAATTAGCCTACAAACCTGCATGTCTTTGGAGGAGGGAATGGGGACAGGGACAGAGGATAAGCCTGAAAATCTCACAAGGGCTTCCCAAGGAGAGTGCAGCGTAGGTTTACAAGGTTAATTCCCGGGATGGCAGGACTGTCATATGCTGAGAGAATGGAGCGGCTGGGCTTGTGCACTCTGGAGTTCAGAAGGATGAGAGGATATCTTATTGAAACATATAAGATTATTAAGGGTTTGGACAGAGGCAGGAAACATGTTCCCGATGTTGGGGGAGTCCAGAACCAGGGGCCACAGTTTAAGAATAAGGGGTAAAAGCCATTTAGAACGGAGGCGAGGAAACACTTTTTCTCGGACAGTTGCGAGTCTGTGGAATTCTCTGCCTCAGAGGGCGATGGAGGCTGGTTCTCTGGATACTTTCAAGAGAGAGCTAGATAGGGCTCTTAAAGATAGCGGAGAAGGCAGGAACGGGGTACTGATTCTGGATGATCAGCCATGATCACATTGAATGGTAGTGCTGGCTCGAAGGGCCGAATGGCCTACTCCTGCACCTATTGTCTATTGATCAGCCATGATCACATTGAATGGCGGTGGTGGCTGGAAGGGCCGAATGGCCTGCTACTGCATCAATTGTCTATTGAGACCTCTCACTATGACTCAAGCTGGGGGGGGGGGGTGGGGGGGATAAGAGGGCGAGGGACTCACGTTCAGGTCTCTCTGGGAGGGTGAGACGCAGCCAGTCTATGTCCATGCTGTACTGGCTTCCCACGCTGGACGAGCGGCTTCCGAACGGATGTAGCGGGATGGTGCCGATGACCAGAGGCAGCTCCAACGACAGCTTGGACATTCCTGGGATCTCAACGTAAATCTGGCGTGGATCAAAAGGTCAAATTGTCCCATTACACAAAGCCCCAAGCCAACATTCCCTACAGACCGACCCCAAAGTCTAACATGGGCTGTGAGTGGCAGGACCCTGGGGGATTGCTGGAGGACAGGGGGATCTGGGCGTGCTGGTACATCGCTTCTTGATGGTTGAGTAGCAGGTGGTCAAAAAGCTACTTGGCACATTGGCCTTCATCAGTCAGAGTATCGAGTACAGAGGTTTGGTAGACAAAATTGCTGGAGAAACTCAGCGGGTGCGGCAGCATCAATCTCGACCCGAAACGTCGCCTATTCCTTCGCTCCATAGATGCTGCCTCACCTGCTGAGTTTCTCCAGCATTTTTGTCTACCTTCGATTTTTCCAGCATCGTTGCAGTTGTACAAGACGTTGGTGAGGCCGCATTTAGTGTATCGTGTTGTCAACTTGAAACAAGCACAGTGACGATTTACGAGGATGTTGCCTGGGCTACAGGATGTGAGCTACAGGGAGAGGTTAAGCAGGCTGGGACTCTAATCCTTGGAGCGCAGGAGGATGAGGGGTGATCTTATAGAGGTGTGCAAAATCGTGAGAGGAATAGATCGGGTAGATGCACACAGAGTCTCTTGCCCAGAGTAGGGGAATCGAGGACCAGAGGAGGTAGTTGAGGCAGGGACTATTGCAATATTTAAAAAACAAATAGACAGGTGTGTGACTAGGTAGACAAAATTGCTGGAGAAACTCAGCGGGTGCGGCAGCATCTATGGAGCGAAGGAAATAGGCGACGTTTCGGGCCAAAACCCTTCTTCAGACCGAAATGTTGCCTATTTCCTTCGCTCCATAGATGCTGCTGCACCCGCTGAGTTTCTTCAGAAATTTTGTCTACCTGCGATTTTCCAGCATCTGAACAGGTATGTGACTAGGACAGGTGTAGAGGGATATTGTCCAAACGCAGGCAGGTGGGACTAGCGTAGCTGGGGCATGTTGGCCAGTGTGGGCAAGTTGGGCCGAAGGGCCTGTTTACCAGCGGTCTCACTCGATGACCTGCGCTGCGGTCATTCTGCGCCTCCTTTCCCCCACCCCACGTGCTGGTGCCAGGGTTGACCCTGGGACGTTAGTCTAGACGTACCCGCAGCGCGTAGTCCACACGGATCACACGGCACTTGAGAGTGGGCGAGACGGGCGGGATCTTGAGGGGACGGCCGTGCCACGTGCCCCTTTTCCGCGGGGCCACCCCCTCGCCGTGCAGCGTGGCCACCACCGACTTCTTCTGCTTGGTCGTGCCACGGGCGCTGAACGTCTGCATCTGGATGATGGCCGCCTTGGGAGTGACCGTGCGCGAGCAGCAATTGTCCACTTCAGCGAAGATCGGGATCACCTCACCTGTGGCCAGAGAGCGAGGGTTAATGTGCGTCACGACCCAAAGCGCCACCCACTCACAAGTGATAGGAGCACAGGTAGGCCATTCGGCCCATCGGGTCTACTCCCACGGCTAAACAATCTCTCCCTTTTTACCTCATTCTCCTGCCTTCTCCCCATAAACCCCCGACTACGGAAGATAATCCTCTTACCTGGTGTGTAGCCTTTCCGGTCAATCTTTGCAGTCAGAGCCAGGTGGCCGAGGTTGCAGTACCACACATGAGCCAACTTCTCCTTTGTCCCAGCTTGTGGAGCCTAGCAGGATGAAGGGAGATCATTGTGAGTGGCAGAGAGAGAGAGAGAGAGTGAACAGCCCATTCTCACACGTACATTAAACGACTCTCGACCAAAGACAGACACAAAGTGCTGGAGTAACACAGCGGGTCAGGCAGCATCTCTGAAGAAAAAGGTTGGGTGATGTTTTCGGGAAGAAAGGTCCTAATCCGAAACATCACCCATCCTTTTTCTCCGGAGATGCTGCCTGTCCCGCTGGGTTACTCCAGCACTCTGTGGCAATCGTGACTATAAACCAGCATCTGCAGTCCCTGGTTTGTTCATTAAGTCTTTTTTTAAGTTTAGTTTGGAGATACAGCGTGGAAACAGGCCACTCGGCCCACTGAGTTGATGCTGACCGCCAATCACACTTCTGTACTAGTTTTCCAGTCAGGGGGGAATCTACAGAGGCAACTATCCTACAAACCTGCACGTCAGGAAACCGGAGGGACCCCAGTTCTCTGCTTCATTCTAATCAACCTGCACTCCCTTTGATGAGGAAGCTCAGAGCCAACGATCGCAACTTCACACAGTGTCTGACTGGATGGGCGTTTAAGAAGGAACTGCAGATGCTGGAAAATCGAAGGTAGACAGATATGCTGGAGAAACTCAGCGGGTGAGGCAGCATCTATGGAGCGAAGGAATAGGCGACGTTTCGGGTCGAGACCCTTCTTCAGACCGGATGGGCAGTGGATGGACAGAAGAACTGCCTCTACCCCGAGCGTCCCCCCCCCCCCCCCCCCCCCCCCCACCCCCCCCTTCAGACGGAGGGCCCTTGTACATGAGCATGTTGACTGTGGTCTCTGCGTTTCTTACCAGCAATGAGGGCGTGTTGATGTCAATGGGTTCAATCACGGTGAATTCTCGCTTGATTTTCTTCACCGTGGCCCAAGGTCGGTGAAGCTTGGCCTTGACCCAGTACCGCACGCTGCCGTGCTTGCCTTCAAACGACGTCACCAGGTTCCTGCATTGCGGGAAAGACAAAAGACCACGTGTCAAAAACAATCTTTAATCCTTTCCCGACTTGTAGGATCATTCATTTAAATGTTTCCCAGTGCAGCTATGGTTCCTGTGATGAAAACTTTAACTGAGGGGGAACATCTCTTCCAATGACCACCACCTCTATATTTGAGTATAGGAGCAGGGAGGTTCTACTGCAGTTGTACAGGGTCTTGGTGAGACCACACCTGGAGTATTGCGTACAGTTTTGGTCTCCTAATCTGAGGAAAGACATTCTTGCCATAGAGGGAGTACAGAGAAGGTTCACCAGACTGATTCCTGGGATGGCAGGACTTTCATATGAAGAATAGACTGGATAGACTCGGCTTGTACTCGCTAGAATTTAGAAAATTGAGGGGGGGGATCTTATAGAAACTTACAAAATTCTTAAGGGGTTGGACAGGCTAGATGCAGGAAGATTATTCCCGATTATTTGGGAAAAAACTTCCCCTCATATCTTTCATTCATTGGATACGGAATGGGAGGGGGAGTGTCGCCTATTCCTTCGCTCCATAGATGCTGCCTCACCCGCTGAGTTTCTCCAGCATTTTTGTCCACCTTCTGGAGTCTGTAGTGAACTTCCCCCATTACTGTTTCAGTTTCAGTTTAGTTTATTGTCACGTATACCAAGTTACAGTGAAATGTTTTTGTTACGTCAGCAGAAAGACAATACATGATTACAATCGAGCCATTTACAGATCAGAGTTAAATAAGAAATGTTGCTGCAGGAAGAGAGGTTTAAGAGCGTGGAATGATTGTAAATATGAGTTTGTAGATGTGCTTCTGTGGCCAGCACATGAATAGTTGCCACCAGGGTTGGTCACAGTCTAGAAGTACATCAGTGGTTGGAATGAACGCTAGATGTGTAATCTTGGTTCTCTCTGAATCCATCCTTTCACTAAACTAAACTAAACTAAACTAAACTAAACTAAACTAAACTAAACTAAACTAAACTTACAAAATTCTTAAGGGGTTGGACAGGCTAGATGCAGGAAGATTGTTCCCGATGTTGGGGAAGTCCAGAACAAAGGGTCACAGTTTAAGGATAAAGGGGAAGTCTTTTAGGACCGAGATGAGAATTTTTTTTTTTCACACAGAGTGGTGAATCTGTGGAATTCTCTGCCACAGAAGGTAGTTGAGGCCACAGTTCATTGGCTATATTTAAGAGGGAGTTAGATGTGGCCCTTGTGGCTAAAGGGATCAGGGGGTATGGAGAGAAGGCAGGGATGGGATACTGAGTTGGATGATCAGCCATGATCATATTGAATGGCGGTGCAGGCTCGAAGGGCCGAATGGCCTACTCCTGCACCTATTGTCCATGTTTCATTTTACCAATATGACGACCAAAGATCCTACAGCGAGCAAGAAAAAGACGTAGTACGGTCATGGGCAGTTTCATGGGTAATTTTCGGCCCCATTTCGGTAACCGGCTTCCGTCTCCGCACCAAAGATCCCGTAGTGGAGCAAAGATACTAGTGCGGAGACGGAAGCCGGTTACGGAAACATCCTCGTAAAAATAAGTTATTTGGGAAAAATCTTCCCCTCATTTTCAGATTTTAAATTTATTAACACAAACTGTTCCCCCGCAACGTTGATTACACTGCGAGTCGGGTCCGGTCCGGTTACGGAAATGGATGAAAAAAAGGCGCACGTTCCGCTCCGTTGCGTACTACACGTCAGCCCCTTGCATTTAGCAGGAGTGGTCTTTCTTGCTCCGCTATAGGGTCTTTGATGACAACCAGTACAGTCTGAAGAAGGGTCTCGACCTGAAACGTCACCCATTCCTTCTCTCCAGAGATGCTGCCTGTCCCGCTGAGTTACTCCAGCTTTGTGTCTGTCTATACCCAATAGTTTGCTGTCTACTCCCTTCATCCCACCTCCCTAGACCTCGTTCTTTGTTGTCCATTCTTCCAACGAGGCTCAAAATTTAAACTTAATTAACCAGCATCTGAGATATATATACATCTCTCTTCAGACTTCAGAGATACAGCGTGGAAACAGGCCCTTCGTCCCACCGTGGCCGTGCCAACCAGTGATCACTCCATACACAAACTAGCAATATCCTACACACACTAGGGACAATTTTAGACAATAGATGCAGGAGTAGGCCATTCGGCCCTCTGAGCCAGCACCGCCATTCAATGTGATCATGGCTGATCAGAATCAGAATAGATTAACCAATTAACCTGCACGTCTTTGGAGTGTGGGAGGAAACCGGAGCACCCGGAGAAAACCCACGCGGTCGCGGGGAGAACGTACAAACTCCGTACAGACTCCCTCTCCCTTATTTATTTTTCTATCTTATGCAGTTTTGGAGTTTGCAGCTCGATCCCAGATTAATCGTTTGCATTTGCTGGAACCCAGTAATGAGATACAGGAGGAAAGGTAGCTACGAATCCACAAGTAGCGATCTAGAGGCGCATGCGAAGAAAACGTTAGAATACTCACTCTTCTGGCAGCTGGAAGCGAAAAGGGAACTCGTGGTGCCCAGCGGGAAGAACTGTGATATTTCCATCATCTGTAACATAAGAGAGAAGACTTTCAAAACAACGTCTGGCTCAACCCTCTCTCATTGTTCTGGGTGTTGAGAACCCAGTTAACAAACATCGACTCAAACAAGTGGAGTTAGCTGAGGAAATAGGTCATGATATTAAAGAGAGTTCTCCGCCGGATATTATCACAAGCACCAAGTCCACAAAACCCGAACCATCAGTGTTTTCACAAACCACATCATAAGGACAGAGTCATATCAACAACACTCTCCCCCTTAGGAGTACAAACCTCAGTACGTGCCATGATCATAATCTAGGCTGCGGTCCAAAAGCTATAGGAGCAGATTTTGGGCCATTCGGCCCATCGAGTCTACTCCACCATTCTTTCCCTGGGAGCCCCATTCTCCTAGGGTCTCGACCCGAAACCAAGGGTCTCGACCCGAAACGTCGCCTATTTCCTTTGCTCCATAGATGCTGCCTCACCCGCTGAGTTTCTCCAGCATTTTTGTCTATACCTCAACCTGGGTAAGGTTTCTGAAGTTCCAAGCCCCTGCTGGCAAATGGGACAATAGTTTTTTTAAGCTGGCAAGTTGGTGACCTTAGGACTGTCTGGATGTGTCAACTCCAATGGAACGTTCCAGAAGGCTAACCACCTTCATTCTGCAGGGTACAAAGGTTGAGGCGGGAAGCCAAACAGCGCTAAATAAAGTCAGCGGACCTCACAAGGCCGGGCGGGTTGTGCCAAGCGACCTCTGCTCCAGTGGCTCCAAAATAACCAAGTGGCCTTGGTCTCAGGAGCATCATTTAGATAAACATTAGATGAGAGAATAGAACAGAGCAAGAGCAGGCCCTTCGGCCCACAGTGTGTGTGTGTGTGCCCAACATAATGCCAAGACCAACTCTTATCTGCCTGCAAGTAATGCACATACATGTATCGACCCAAAAGTCTCTACGTACAACTTGGTATGAGTGTCACGGTGGCGCAGCGGTAGAGTTGCTGCCATACAACGCCAGAGACACGGGTTCGATGCTGACCATGGGTACTGTCTGTACGGAGTTTGTACGTTCTCCCCTTGACCTACCTGGGTTTTCTCCGGATGCTCCGGTTTCCTCCCACATCCCAAAGGCGTACAAGTTTCTAGGTTAATTGGCGTAGATAAAATTGTGAGTTACCCCTGGTGTGTGTAGGATAGTGTTCGAGCGTGTGGGGATCGCCGGTCAGCGTGGGCCAAAGAGGCATGTTTCCGCGCTGTATCTCTAAACTAAACTAAATCTATCCTATCCATGAACAAGTCTATGGAGATTAGACTTTAAAGATAGTGTGGCCCTGAGTCCACGCCGACCAACACTCGCCTCGTACACTAGCACTATCCTACACACAAGGGAACATTTTACAACTTAACACAGTCAATTAACCTACAAACCAGTACGTCTGCGGAATGTGGAAAGAAACCGGAGAAAACACACGCAGATCACGGGGAGAATGTACTAGTGGGTCCCATCCCTTCTCTCCAGAGATGCTGCCTGTCCCGCTGAGTTACTCCAGCTTTTTGTGGCTATCTTCAGTTTAAACCGGCATCTGCAGTTCCTTCGCACTATTATCTGTCATTTCCATCCTTTTTGATCTCGGGACTCACAGATTTCTGCTTGAAGAAAAGATCAAACTTCCAGGATCTCTCCTTTGAGATGAGAAGATTGTGGGTTCCAACCTCAGTTACAGAAAACTCAAGCGCATTCCCAATGAAAAAATACTGCACTGGAGATAGACACAACATGCTGGAGCATCTCTGGAGAGAAGGAATGGGTGACGTTTCGGGTCGAGGCCATTCTTGTGGACTCAGTGGAGAGGGAGATGTGGAGATAAGGAAGGGCGAGATGTGAAAAGGAGTCATCAAAAGAGATGGCGGTCAAGGAACATGTAGAGTAGTTAGCAAGAAGAAGGTGACAACGAAGCAATCAGAGATAAAATGTATCCGGGGACAGTCAGACTGGTCGGAGAACTAGAATGGGGGAGGGTTGGAGAGAGAGGGGTTACTTGAAGTTAGAGAAGTCAATATTCACACCGCTGGGTTACAAACCACACAAGCAAAATGTGAGGTGCGGTTACTCCAATTTTGCTGGGCCCCACTGCTCCAGAGATGTTGGTTTTCTGATGAGACAGAGATTTTGTCATGTGCTACCTTACCCACATCACAATTTATTTTTAAAAGTCAGGTTAAACAGTTTTTAAATGTCCTGAAAGGGAAGTGAAAATTGCTAGCCGAATCAAAAATGGTTTCTTGCAGGGGTCATCTTATATACAAGTCAAGTCAAGTTTATTCGTCACATACACATACGAGATGTGCAGTGAAATGAAAAGTGGCAAATGCTCGCGGACTTTGTGCAAAAAGACAAACAAACAAACTACAAACAGGGTGGTTTTTAGCCAAGCCCACATGCCCTTTATAAAATTCAGACGGAGTTGAAGTCCTGTGTGTTAGAAGCAACTGTTCCACTCTCCCTCCCCCCCCCCCCCCCCCCCCACCAGTAATGTCGACACAATCAGTACTAAACTAAACAAAATAACAGCCATCTCTGGCAGGAAGAGACGTGCCCGTACTTGCCACTGAATTCACCAAGAAACTGTACCCTCTCACCAATCTTGGGCCACAAGGCCACCACACCATACACTGAGTGAATCAGATTCTACTCAGCTGGGAGACCCTGGGAAGAAATCTCGTATGCAAGTCCTTTAATTCAGAGAGCAGGCAGGGCAACACATTGGCCTCTCGAGCAATCTTGCACAATGACTTCATTATAGATGGCGCAAATGCAGAGACAACCCAAACAACAGCAAGACATGAAACCCTATATTAATGTTGCCATCAACGGCCACAAAGTCCTTTACGGTGCAGAAAGGGACAGAAGTTTAGTCTCAACCCGTATTTTCTGTGTGTGTTTCTCTCCCTGACTTTGCATCTACCACCAAGCCCTTTGTCTCAGACAAGGACTCCAAATAAACACAACACATTCCCGCAACTGCTGTTTCATTCGAACTATTTTGCATAGCTAGACAAAAATGCTGGAGAAACTCAGCGGGTGAGGCAGCATCTGTGGAGCGAAGGAATAGGTGACGTTTCGGGTCGAGACCCGGAACGTCGCCTATTCCTTCGCTCCACAGATGCTGCCTCACCCTCTGAGTTTCTCAACCCGAAACGTCACCTATTCCTTCACTCCACAGATGCTGCCTCACCCGCTGAGTTTCTCCAGCATTTTTGCCCTCCTTCGATTTTTCCAGCATCTGCAGTTCCTTCTTAATTATGTTTCATACCTGTGCTTTCCATACAATCTCACACATTATCTAAAAGAAAGTGGTGGCAATGATAGATCACGGGGGGGTGGGGGGGGGAAGATAGGCAACCTCCTGATGTCTGCATGCCTAAGCAAGGGTCTCGACCCGAATCGCCACACATTCCTTCTCTCCAGAGATGCTGCCTATCCCGATGAGTTACTCCAGCACTTTGTGTCCGTCTGCAGTTCTTTGTTTCTACACGCCCGATTTGTACCCCAGAGTCGCCACTGGAGAAATAGGATCCACTCTTCAACAAATGGATGAAGACCATTCGGCCCATTGAGTCAATACTGGCTCCTTGCAATATCAACCCCACTCCTCCACCATCTCCCCATAATCCTGCCAATTCTCTCCTTTCAAACGTTTATCTGCACTTCAGATGAATCAGTCTTTTATCAGAATACAAAACATTAGCTGAGTGGAGGTTTGCAGTTTTAAAAATGCTTCCAAACTGTTACTCTCGTGGGCTTGTCCCACTTAGACGATTTTTTGGGGGCAAAAGGTGAATTCCATTAAAATTAGTCCCTGGCAGTCGCCCAAGTGGGACAGGCCCATCATTCCCTGCCCTCCGCCATGGTTAGGTGCCGAGCTAATTAAACAGGGGCAATAAACCTGCACTTGATAGAAACTTAGATGGGGCGGAGGGAGGGATGGGAGAGATTCAGAAACATCACTAATGGATGCAAGCTGCCTGAAGCAGGGAAAATAGTGCTTACAGATGTGTGCTGAAACAGCAGCAGGTACACCGTGTTTGGAAGTTTAACATCTTAGAAGGGAGGTCAGAATGAATGAGGAAACAGCAGTAACCCGTTCTCCAGACAAAGAACAGCAAACGCCGTCTTATTCTCACTCACAGCTCAGTCGGACCGTGTTACAGAGCGCAGAAAGTGGTGAAGGGACAACAATACAACTCGGGCTGACACTTCGCGCAGACACTCGCTTCCAAACGAAAAGTGCAACGAAAGCCTGTTCTCACAGCAAGGTCACTGGATTAATGCACAGAGCATCAGTAACATACAGCTAATCTACAAAAATGAGCGGCTTGTCAGTGTGTCTTGCAGTAAACACATTGTGGATGAAGCAGCAACGCGCAGGACGATTCTGTTTTTGTTTTGCTGCCCGGGCAAGTTTGCAAGTGAAATTCGTGCAGTTAAAGAGCGTTCACTTTTACACCCCCCCCCCCCCCCCCCCCCCCCCCCCCCTCCCTCCTTCACCAGAGGCCCCTCGACGTGTTGCATGCATGTACGGACCCTGCATGTGAAGGGTCTCTCTCTCTTCACATGCATGCAACACGTCTCCTCCAAGCCCCCTCTCTGCAAAATGAACCCTGGACGGTGAGTTTGCTGACCTGCCTCCATGAGGTTCACCCTCTTGTTGTAGTACTCCACTTCATCGCTGTAATTCTGGGTGTAAGCCGTGCTGGAGCCGGCACTCCGCGACTCGGTCCAGTGGACTTTGGCGAAGCCCTCGGTGTGCACCTTGAGGGACTGGACCTTCATGGGCCGGGACACATCCAGCAACACTTTGCCCGACACTTCATCACCAGTGCTGTATACGGGCACCGAGCCGGGGTCGGGGCTGTCGAACATCAATGAGAACGTCTTCATTCGGTGTTGGGGGGGAGTTTGTTCCCCACTAAGTCTCTCTCTCTCTCTCTCTTCCACTCACTCTCTATTTTCCTCCCTTTATTTCTCTCTCTCTCTCTCTTTTTCTCTCTGTCTATCCCTCTTTCTCTTTTTTATCCACTCTTTCTTTCTTTTCACACTCTCTCTGCGCCCTGAGCTTCTGGGGGGAGACGGGGTCTCGAACGCTCGACGGCCGAGAGTAGCAGGAACTCTGCTCGCTCTGCGGGTCCGTGTCCCTTTAAATACCGCCCGGGGGGGCGGGGCCTGCGGGGCCGTGATTGACGGGCCGGTCCAGGGCTGAGAAAAACAAGCGGCAGTGCGCACGCGCGGCCTCCCCACCCAGCCTGTTGTTGCTCAAAGATACTTTGTTACAAGTCACAGACAATGGATACAGGGGGGGGGGGAAGGCGGCCACTCGGCCCTTCGAGCCAGCCTCTCCCCCTCCATGGCTGATCATGGCGAATGGTATGTTAGCATTTATAGCAAAAGGATTTAAGTCTAGGAGCAGGGAGGTTCTACTGCAGTTGTACAGGGTCTTGGTGAGACCACACCTGGAGTATTGCGTACAGTTTTGGTCTCCAAATCTGAGGAAAGACATTCTTGCCATAGAGGGAGTACAGAGAAGGTTCACCAGACTGATTCCTGGGATGTCAGGACTTTCATATGAAGAAAGACTGCATAGACTCGGCTTGTACTCGCTAGAATTTAGAAGATTGAAGGGGGATCTTATAGAAACTTACAAAATTCTTAAGGGGTTGGACAGGCTAGATGCAGGAAGATTGTTCCCGATGTTGGGGAAGTCCAGAACAAGGGGTCACAGTTTAAGGATAAGGGGGAAATCTTTTAGGACCGAGATGAGGAAAACCTTTTTCACACAGAGAGTGGTGAATCTCTGGAATTCTCTCCCGCAGAAGGTAGTTGAGGCCAGTTCATTGGCTATATTTAAGAGGGAGTTAGATGTGGCCCTTGTGGCTAAAGGGATCAGGGGGTATGGGGAGAAGGCAGGTACAGGATACTGAGTTGGATGATCAGCCATGATCATATTGAATGGTGGTGCAGGCTCGAAGGGCCGAATGGCCTACTCCTGCACCTATTTTCTATGTTTCTATGTTTCCATCATCCACAATAATAATAATAATAATAATAAATTTTATTTATGGGCGCCTTTCAAGAGTCTCAAGGACACCTTACAAAAATTTAGCAGGTAGAGGAAAAACATGTAAGGGGAATGAAATAAATAGTAGAGACATGACTAGTACACAAAGTAAAGACAGAATTCAATTCAAAATACAATATGAGGCAATTAATGCACAGATGAAAAGGGAGGGGGACGTGGGGACAATCCGTACCCCGTTCCTGCCTTCTCCCCATATCCCCTTCTCCCGCTAGCCCCAAGGCAAGGCAAGGCAAGTTTATATACAAATAAACTTGCCTTGCCTTGCCTTGGGGCTAGCGGGAGAAGGGGATATGGGGAGAAGGCAGGAACGGGGTACGGATTGTACCTTTCAACAACAAGGTAATTCAAAGTGCTTTACATCAAACATTAAAAGCATTGGAAAGAAACACATATAAAATGACATTTAGATGTAAAACGATTATTAGATTCTTCAGATAAAATAATTACAAGATTAATAGAATAAAACCAGGAATAGAAGTTACAGTGCAGTATAGGTAATTAATAAATTCTATTGTTTACTGAAAGGCAGCGGCAAACAGAAAAGTCTTCAGTCTAGATTTAAAAGAGCTGAGAGTTGCAGCAGACCTGAGCTCTTTCTAACTCTCTTTTCAATTCACCCAGTGAATTGGCCTCCACTACCCTCTGTGGCAGGGAATTCCATAAATTCACAATTCTCTGGGTGAAAAAGTTTTTTCTCATCTCAGTTTTAAATGGCCTCCCCTTTATTCTTAGACTGTGTGGCCCCTGGTTCTGGACTTGTCCAACATTGGGAACATTTTTCCTGCATCTAGCATGCCCAGTCCTTTTATAATTTTTATACGTTTCTCTAAGATTCCCTCATCCTTTTAAATTCCAGTGAATACAAGCCGTCTTTCCTCATATGACAGTCCCGCCATCCCTGGGATTAACCTGGTGAACCTACGCTGCACTGCCTCAATAGCAAGGATGTCCTTCCTCAAATTAGGGGACCAAAACTGCACACAATACTCCAGTTGTGGTCTCACCGAGGCTCTGTACAACTGCAGAAGGACCTCTTTACTCCTATACTCAAATCCTCGTTATGAAGTCCAATATGCCATTAGATTTCTTCACTGTCTTCTGTACCTGCATGTTTACTTTCAGTGACTGGTGTACAAGGACACCCAGGTCTTGTTGCATTTCCCTTTTTCCTAATCCGACACCATTGAGATAATAATCTGCCTCCTTGTTCTTGCCACCAAAGAGGATAACCTCATATTTATCTACATTATACTGCATCTGCCTTGCATCTTCCCACTCACTCAACCTGTTCAAGTCACTCTGCATCCTCCGAGCATCCTCTTCGCAGTTCACACTGCCACCCAGCTTTGTGTTATCTGCAAATGTCAATACCCTACCCCCAATACCATGTGCTCTAATTTTGCCCACTAATCTCCTGTGCGGGACCTTATCAAAGCCTTTCTGGAAGTCCAGGTACACTACCTCCACTGGCTATCCATTTTACTTGTCACATCCTCAAAATAATTCCAGAAGATTAGTCAAGCAGGATTTCCCCTTCATAAATCCATGCTGACTCAGACCGATCCTTTTACTGCTATCCAAATGAGCCGTTATTACTTCTTTAATAACTGACCCCAGCATCTTCCCCACCACCGATGTCAGGCTAACTGGTCTATAATTCCCTGTTTTCTCTCTTGGGAATTAACCTTAGCTACCCTCCAATACACAGGAACTGATCCTGAATCTATAGAACATTGGAAAATGATCACCAATGCATCCACAATATCTCGAGCCACCTCCTTGAGTACCCTGGGATGCAGATCAACAGGCCCTGGGGATTTATCAGCCTTCAGTCCCATCAGTCTACCCAACAGCATTTCCTGCCTAATGTGAATTTCTTTCAGTTCCTCTGTCTCCCTAGATCCTCTGGCCACTTGTACATCTGGGAGATTGTTTGTGTCTTCCTTTGTGAAGACAGAACCAAAGTACGTGTTCACCTGTTTCTGTCTTCAATGGACCCACATTTGTCTTTACTAATCTTTTTCTCTTAACAAACCTAAAGAGGCTTTCACTGTCCTTTATATTCTTGGCTAGCTTATTCATCTGCTCAGAGCGCTGGCGCCGCCTGGTGGCCTTGCATCGGAGGTGCAAGCTCCAGCACAGTGGGAACCAAAGATTATAGAGGAGCTTGGTGGGAACAACACAGCACAGGAGAGAATCCAGCCGGCATTACCCCCCCCCCCCCCACACACACACACACACAGACCCCCCCCCCCTACACACCCCCCCCTACACACACACACACAGACCCCCCCCCACCACACACCCACACACACACACACACAGACCCCCCCTACACCCCACCCACACACACACACACAGACACACACACACACAGACCCCCCCTACACCCCACCCACACACACACCCCCTACACACACACACACAGACACACACACAGACCCACACACACACACAGACCCCCCCTACACACACACAGACCACCCCCCTACACACACATACACCCCCCCCCCCCCCACACACACACACACACAGACACACACACATACCCCCCCACACACACACACAGACCCCCCACACCACACCACACACATACCCCCCCTACACACACACAGACCACCCCCCTACACACACATACACCCCCCCAGCACACACACAGACACACACACACACACACCCCACACACACACATACCCCCCAGCACACACACAGACCCCCCCCCACACACACACCCCACACCCCCCCCCCCCACACACACACAGACCCCCCCCCCTACACCCCACCCACACACACACACCCCCTACACACACACACACACAGACCCCCCCCCCCACACACACACATACACCCCACACCCCCCCCCCACACACACACAGACCCCCCCCTACACACACATACACCCCCCCCACACACACACACACAGACCCCACCCTCTACACACATACACCCCCCCCACACACAGACCCCCTCTACTCGCTAGAATTTAGAAGATTGAGGGGGGATCTTATAGAAACTTACAAAATTCTTAAGAGGTTGGACAGGCTAGATGCAGGAAGATTGTTCCCGATGTTGGGGAAGTCCAGAACAAGGGGTCACAGTTTAAGGATAAGGGGGAAATCTTTTAGGACCGAGATGAGGAAAACATTTTTCACACAGAGAGTGGTGAATCTCTGGAATTCTCTGCCGCAGAAGGTAGTTGAGGCCAGTTCATTGGCTATATTTAAGAGGGAGTTAGATGTGGCCCTTGTGGCTAAAGGGATCAGGGGGTATGGAGAGAAGGCAGGTACAGGATACTGAGTTGGATGATCAGCCATGATCATATTGAATGGCGGTGCACGCTCGAAGGGCCGAATGGCCTACTCCTGCACCTATTTTCTATGTTTCTACACACACACAGACACTCACACACACCCCCCCCCCACACACATACACATTCACACAGACCCCCCCACACCCCCCCTACACACAGCACCCCCCCTACACACACACACCCACACACAGACCCCCCCTACACACACACAGACCCCCCCCCCCCCCACACCCCCACACACATACAGACCCCCCCCCCCACACACACACACACACACACACACACAGAGAGAAAACATCGAGCCCTGAGGGAAAGTCCAGAACTATTGGGGGGGGGGAGTTGCCAAACGCAACAACCTTCTTTTCAACACATTTGCTGCGGCCGAATTCAACTGAACTTTTTATTGCACCACTAATGTTCTCTGCACGCCGTCCCAGTGGGAGACTGATTTCAAACCTGACCTTTTCTATTTTTTTTAAGAAAACGTTTCATAGCACGGGCGGTTTAATGTCCATTGTATTTTTCCCCTGTGCATTTCAAATGCAATTATTCGCAGTGAAACACACACACAAAGTTGTTTCTTCCTGCATCCATTTTATCCCCCACTTAATACAATATTTGCAGTCACAAACAGTATTTTTCTACACAAAGGATCATTTAACATCCATTTTATACCCAGTGTCTTTCAGTGAAACACAAAGTATTTTTCTACATCAAGAGTTTGCAAGCAATCCTTGTCGATTGTAAACATATTTTCAACGAGTGGAAGTAAGACGAAATTTTGATATCATCCCCCCCTCGATCGACAGAGATTTCAATGGTGTTTATTTAAGAAGGAACTGTAGATGCGGGAAAAATCGAAGGTAGATAAAAATGCTGGAGAAACTCAGCCTCACCCGCTGAGTTTCTCCAGCATTTTTATCTACCTTCAATGGTGTGTGATATTCTTTTGTATACACACACACACACACACACACACACACACCACAGATGGAACTCTCACACAGAATGTGCTGGGGGGTTTTTAACCCCAAGTCCCAGCAACATATTTTCTTTCGGTTTCAATTTATTTAGAAACCAGTTGCAAACAAAGAAGCAACCTCCTTTTGCAGTGAAAAGTTTTCATGCATGATGTGTTCATGTAATTATAGAAAATTCCCTCTAGGCCAAGAGGTTTAGTTCATTGGTTTCGGAATTCACGTGCTTTATTTTAAAACGTATTCACTTTTGGATCAAGGCATTGTTGATCAAAACAGCATTCATTGCCCATCTCAAATTTGCCTTCTTCCAGTGAGCTCTCGTTGTGATCAAAGATCTTATAGTAGGATCTTTGGTTGTGATCTGTATTTGGACAATAGACAATAGGTGCAGGAGTAGGCCACTCGGCCCTTCGAGCCAGCACCGCCATTCACTGTGATCATGGCTGATCATCCACAATCAGTACCCCGTTCCTGCCTTCTCCCCATATCCCTTGATTCCCTAAGAGCTCTATCTAGCTTTGCCTAGCTATGAAGAAGGGTCTCGACCTGAAACGTCACCCATTCCTTCTCTCCAGAGATGCTGCCTGTCCCGCTGAGTTACTCCAGCATTTTGTCGGTTTCGTTGTAAAGCAGCATCTGCAGTTCCTTCCTCTACACACAGTTTCTGGTGCGGATTGCCGGCACCGACTCCGATGGACACTAACGCCACTAACGCCCGGAGCTGCCGGATCCGTTCACCATGTCTCCCACTCAGCATTATGCCGTGTCGAGTCGGCTAGCTGGGCTGGACGGGTGCCATTGGTGTGAAGACAGAGCTTTGTCTCCGCTCTGTGGCCGCAACAGGTAGTTTGGCAAGAACAAGGTGGCGCAGCAGGTAGAGCTGCTTCCTCACAGCGCCAGAGACCTGGGTTCGATCCCGACCACGGGTGCTGTCTGTACGGAGTTTGCACGTTCTCCCCGTGACCTCGTGGGTTTTCACCGAGATTTCCGATTTCCTCCCACACTCCAAAAACGTGCAGATTTGTAGGTTAATGGGCTCGATATAATGTAAATTGTCCCTAGTGTGTGTAGGATGGTGTTAGTATGTGGGGATCGCTGGTCGGAGCGGACCCGGTGGGCCAAAGGGTCTGTTTCTATACAATAGGTGCAGGAGTAGGCCATTCGGCCCTTCGAGCCATTCAATTTGGTCATGGCTGATCATCCCCAATCAGTACCCCGTTCCTGCCTTCTCCCCATATCCCCTGACTCCGCTATCTCTAAGCTAAACTAAACGTTATTCAATTGTCCTGTATCTACACGCTGCAAATGGCTCAATTGTAATCATATTTCGCCACCTCCAACGTGACCCCACCACTCGCCACATCTTCCCATCTCCTCCCCTGTCTGCTTTCTGCAAAGACCGCTCCCTCCGTAACTCCCTGGTCAATTCTTCCCTTCCCACCCGAACCACCCCCTCCCCGGGCACTTTCCCTTGCAACCGCAAGAGATGTTACACTTGTCGCTTTACCTCCCCCCTCGACTCCATTCAAGGACCCAAGCAGTCGTTCCAGGTGCGACAGAGGTTCAGCTGCACCTCCTCCAACCTCATCTATTGCATCCGCTGCTCTAGATGTCAGATGATCTACATCGGTGAGACCAAGCGTAGGCTTGGCGATCGTTTCGCCGAACACCTCCGCTCGGTCCGCATTAACCAACCTGATCTCCCTGTGGCTCAGCACTTCAACTCCCCCTCCCATTCCGAATCTGACCTCTCTGTACTGGGCCTCCTCCGTGGCCAGAGTGAGCACCACCGGAAATTGGAGGAGCAGCACCTCATATTCCGCTTGGGCAGTCTGCACCCTAGCGGCATAAACATTGAATTCTCCAATTTCCGGTAACCCTTGCTGTCTCCTCCCCTTCTCAGCCCTCGGGCTCCTCCTCTTCCTTTCTTTTTCCAGCCCCCCCCCCCGCATCGGCCCGAAACGTTGCCTATTTCCTTCGCTCCATAGATGCTGCCGCATCCGTTGAGTTTCTCCAACAATTTTGTCTACCTTCATGTATTGTCTTTCCGCTGACTGGTTAGCACGCAACAAAACACTTTGACTGTACCTCGGTACACGTGATAATAAACTAAACTGAACTGAAATGAGCAATGACAGAAAAGATCTTCCAAGCTGGGGAAAAGAGACGGGTTTTTGCATAAAGTCAGCGTTCACTCAATGGGTTACATTTCCTCCTATTGTTCTTGAACCATTCTGTACATATCCTTGAACGTCCGTCAATCCACAGTTTCCTTCATCTCTGCACAGGAACAGTTCTGAATTCCCACCACGCAAAGTGAAGCGTGGGATATTTTTCTTTCTCATTCCTAATGGGTTAATTGTATTTAATGGCCCAGTTATACATTTAATGGCATCCCCGCCTTGTCCTGGATTGGAAACCACGGGTTGTCTTTCTCCTCATTAACTGAGATGGGAGTTCCCGACCCAGTCAGTTCCCCACAGATTCCAGGAAATGAACAAACTTCCAGTAAAACGCTCCATGCAAAAGTGCTCCAAAATCAAGGCAAATTATAGACAGGCACAAAAATGCTGGAGTAACTCAGCGGGACAGGCAGCATCTCTGGAGAGAAGGAATGGGCGACGTTTCGGGTCGAGACCCTTCTTCAGCATTTCAGACTCTACCTTAAACATTTAGAAATGCTTTGTCCTGTTGTTTGTCAACCACCGTTTGTAGTTCCTTGTTTCTACACTTTGACTGTTTCACTGCAGAAACTCGTCAGGGAAGGCCTGCTTTGGAGAGTTTACCTTCCCCTCTCCGGCAGAGACCTTCTCTTGCTGCGCCCCCTCTGTGAACTGCTGCCATCCCGTTCTACGACTAGGTTTTGACCCGGACTCTCTCCTACACCCACATGCCTCCATCCATAGAAACATACACAATAGGTGCAGGAGGAGGCAATTCGGCCTTTCGAGCCAGCACCGCCATTCAATATTATCATGGCTGATCATCCACAATCAGTACCCCGTTCCTGCTTTCTCCCCCATATCCCTTGATTCCGTTAGCCCAAAGAGCTAAATCTAACTCTCTCTTGAAAACATCCAGTGAATTGGCCTCCACTGCCTTCTGTGGCAGAGAATTCCACAGATTCGCAACTCTCTGGGTGAAAAAGATTTTCCTCATCTCAGTCCTAAATGGCCGACCCCTTATTCTTAAACTGTGTGTGACCCCTGGTTCTGGACTCCCCCATTTATCTAAAGCCTTCTCCTGGAGTCTGAAAAGAGTCTCGACCCGAAATGTCACCTATTCCTTCGCTCCATAGATGCTGCCTCACCCGCTGAGTTTTTCCAGCATTTTTGCCTATCCTGGATCAGTCTGATAACTTTATTAAATATTATAGAAAAGGGAGTTTTGATACTTACATCTTCACTAATGTGGAGTCTCCAGATACTTTAGTCACTTGTACATGGTCTGATGCAGAATTAGTTTAGTTTAGTTTAGAGATACAGCACAGAAACAGGCCCTTCGGCCCATCGAGTCCGCGCCGACCAACAATCCCCGCACACCAACATCATCCTACACACACTGGGGACAATTTACATTTATACTAAGCCAATTAACCTTCAAACCTGCTCGTCTTTGGAGTGTGGGAGGAAACCGGAGCACCCGGGGAAAACCCACGCAGGTCACGGGGAGAACGTGCAAACTCCGTACAGACAGCACACGTGGTCAGGATTGAAGCCAGGTCTCTGGCGCTGTGAGGCAGCAACTCCACCGCTGCGCCACCGTGCCCCTCCAACCCCCACACTCTCTTTTACTGATGATAAAATGATGAGAGGCCTAGATAGGGTAGACAGCCAGATCCTTTAGTCCCCAGGATGGAGATGTCCAACACTGGAGGGTACAACTTCAAGGCGAGAGGGAAGAAAGTTTGATGGGGATGCGTGGGGCGTTTGTCTTTTACTACACAGGGTGATGGGGGTCTGGGACATAGTGCCGGGGTGGGGGTGGGGTGGTGTTTAAGAGGCTTGCAGATGGCTACGTGGAAATGCAGGGAAGAGAGAGATATGGGTCAGTTTAACTTGGCATCATGAGCAGCCCAAAGTTCAGAGCAGTCCTGACCTCCCATCCACCTCTTTGGTGACCCTCAGACTATCCTTGATTGGACTTTACCTTGCACTGAACGCTATTCGCTTATCATGTGTCTGTACACTGTAAATGGCTCGATTGATCCAGGACTAGGGGTCACAGTTTAACGATAAGGGGGAAGTCTTTTAGGACCGAGATGAGGAAAACATTTTTCACACAGAGAGTGGTGAATCTGTGGAATTCTCTGCCACAGAAGGTAGTTGAGGCCAGTTCATTGGCTATATTTAAGAGGGAGTTAGATGTGGCCCTTGTGGCTAAAGGGATCAGGGGGTATGGAGAGAAGGCAGGTACGGGATACTGAGTTGGATGATCAGCCATGATCACATTGAATGGCGGTGCTGGCTCGAAGGGCCGAATGGCCTACTCCTGCACCTATTGTCTATGTTTCATTTTACCAATATGACGACCAAAGATCCTACAGCGAGCAAGAAAAAGACGCAGTACGGTCATGGGCAGATTCGTGGGTAATTTTCGGCCCCATTTCCGTAACCGGCTTCCGTCTCCGCACCAAAGATCCCGTAACGGAGCAAAGATACTAGTGCGGAGACGGAAGCCGGTTACGGAGAGAAGGCAGGTACGGGATACTGAGTTGGATGATCAGCCATGATCACATTGAATGGCGGTGCAGGCTCGAAGGGCCGAATGGCCTCCTCCTGCACCTATTTTCTATGTTTCTATGATTGTAATCATGTATTGTCTTTCCGCTGACTGGATAGCACGCAACAAAAAGCTTCTCACTGTACCTCGGTACACGTGACAATAAACTAAACTGAACGAACTAAACTGCAGGTAGACAAAAATGCTGGAGAAACTCAGCGGGTGCAGCAGCATCTATGGAGCGAAGGAAATAGGTAACGTTTCGGGCCGAAACCCTTCTTCAGACCTGTACATTGTGGGCCGAAGGGCCTGTTCCTGTTCTGATCCATGTTCTGTGTTTAAAAATAGATAATTGGCACCCCTTCTAATTTTAAACCTTAATTGAACACCTACACGTCCTCCGTTGAAACAGCACTGCCTTTCACAAGGTTTTTCACAGCCAATTACCTCAAAGTGGTAAAAGGACTGAGAGAGATGGCACTGGCTGAATGTTTGTTGGTGATAAACCTGAAGGGCGAGTCCAGTGATGTTTCCAGGAGAAACTGAGACGACTTTCGGCGCTGGGACTGGAAAACGCCTCAAATAAAAATCATTTTCCGTTACTGTAGCAATTCTGCTGGTTTGCAACAGGCGATAGATATTCATCCGTTCCACCTTCAGTTGTAAGGCAGTCACAATCACAACCGCAGAGTGAGGCCTAGCAACTAACTCACTGCGTTTCATTTGATTGGTTATTTCTCTTCCTGTCTCTACTTTAAATAGACACTGGGAGTTGCACAAGAGGTCCAAGCCCCGAGAACAGGTCTTACAGGTTTTAATGAAGGAATGGGTGACGTCTGACACGAAACATCAACCAATTCCTTCTCCCCAGAGATGCTGTCTGACCCGCTGAGTTAAGGGCCTGTCCCACTTACGTGATTTTTTCCGCAACTTGCCGGCACCCGTCAGTAGTCGCAGCAAGTTGCCGAAAATGTTCAACATGTTGGAAATCCAGCTGCGACCAGAACAAGGTACGACTCTTTGGGCGACGACTCACGACCGTACAGGCGTCACCCCGCCACATGTAGACACGTGACGCCTGTACGGTCGCGAGCAGTCGCCCAAAGAGTCGTACCTTGTTCTGGTCGCTGCAGGATTTCCAACATGTTGAACATTTCCGGCAACCTGCTGCGACTATTGCGGGTGCCTCCAAATCGGCGAAAAAAATCGCGTAAGTGGGACAGGCCCTTAACTCCACCGTTTTGTGTCTATTTTCGGGTTGCGACACTACTTCAGACTGAGAGTCAGGGGAGAGGGAAGGGCAAGGAGTGAAAAGGAGAGATCAAAGGGGACAAAAAGCTCAAGGAAATTGTAGAATGGATCATTGAGGGGAAGCTGACAACGGGGCAAACAAGGTAACATTTAATCAAGAGGACAGTCGAACATCAGAGAACGAGGATGGGGGAGGGTTAGAAAGAAAGGTTCCTTGGTTAGGGAGGTGAAGTGAGAGTTTTGCAAACTTAACAGTCGTGTTTGCAACGTTTCAAACGTAAGCTACAGCCTTCATGTAATGTAAGTCAGTTAATACAAGTCAGAATTTCATTGTTCGCTCTGGGACATATGACAATAGAACCTCCAGTTTGAATTCCATTTGGAATATTTTGGAGGACCAAGAAACCAAGAACAATCTTGACTAATAAAAAGGAACTGCAGATGCTGGTTTATACCAAAGATACACACTAAACATGACTGAAAAAGGATTCCCACCTGAAACGTCACCTATCCATGTTCTCCAGAGATGCTGCCTGACCCACTGAGTTACTCCAGCACTCTGTGAAACGTCACCTATCCATGTTCTCCACAGATGCTGCCTGACCCGCTGAGTTACTCCAACACTCTGTGAAACATCACCTATCCATGTTCTCCACAGATGCTGCCTGACCCGCTTTTGAATCAGACAACTGAATCATCCAACCACAACCAGAGAGCAATGCTGAACTACTATCTACCTCATTGGAGACCCTCGGACTATCCTTGATCGGACTTTGGTAGAACAAAATGCTGGAGTAACTCAGCGGGACAGCCAGCATCTCTGGAGAGAAGGAATGGGTGAAGTTTCGGGTTGAGACCCTTCTTCAGACTGATCGGACTTTGCTGGCTTTACCTTGCACGAAATGTTATTCCCTTATCATGTATCTGTACACTGTAAATAGCTCTTTTGTAATCATGTATTGTATTTCCGCTGACTGGTTAGCATGCAATAAAAGCTTTTCACTGTACCTCAGTACACGTGACAATAAGTTGCAATACTGAGGTGGACAATGCTGAGGTCACTGAGGCAGAGACCCCCCACACCACCCTGGTCACGCTCTCGTTCCCCCCTGCCATCGGGAAGAAGGTACAGGAGCCTGAAAACTGTAACGTCCAGGTTCAGGAACAGCTTCATCCCCACAGCCATCGGGCTATTAAACACTGCAACCCCCAAATAAACTCTGAACTCCATAGAGAGAGTGAGTGTGAGAGTGAGCGTGAGAGTGTGTGTGAGAGTGAGTGTGAGAGTGAGTGAGTGTGTGTGAGAGTGAGTGTGAGTTGGAGTGTGTGGGAGTGAGTGAGAGTGAGAGTGTGAGTGTGAGAGTGAGAGTGAGAGTGAGAATGGTGGGGTGGGTGTGTTGCGAGAGTGAGTGTGAGTGAGTGTGTGTCTCAGTCCTGTGCTGTACTTCTCTGTTCAACAATAGTGCACACACACACACACACATATTAATAAAATGTATGTATGTGAGTACGTGTCTATACACACACACACACACACTGACGCTTTTTCTCCCCTTTATTACATTGTCTACACATTGTGTTGTGCTGCTGCAAGCAAGAATCTCCTTGTTCTGGGACATACGACAACTAAACAATCTTGACAATTCTGCGGAATTGCAGCACGCTAATTACTAGTGGGACGGGATTGTTTTTTTCAAAATACGTTGACAGATCACATCTGTGCCTCCAGCATGTGGTGACTTGTCTTTAACAGAGTGGTTTATCTGGGCAGAAACTGTATCAGAAGTTCCTGGTATCGTGGCCCTGTTACAATCTGTTCTGAACATTCTGTTGATGTCTCCACCATGATGTTCTTTACATCACCCTGTCACCGCCCCTCGTCACGTCTCCCTGTCGCTGCAGGCCATTCGCCTGGGTTCCTTCATTTGTAGGTACACAAAATTGCTGGAGGAACTCAGCGGGTGCAGCAGCATCTATGGAGCGAAGGAAATAGGCGTCTATTTCCTTCGCTCCATAGATGCTGCTGCACCCGCTGAGTTCCTCCAGCAATTTTGTGTACCTTCGATATTCCAGCATCTGCAGTTCCCTTTTGAACACATTCCTTCATTTGTAAATGGATCTTTGGGTGGTTAAAATAATACATCTTCACCCTCTGGCAGTTAGTTGTATCTCCAATCTCATCTGTTTTCCCCTCCCCCAAAATCACCCAAATTCTTTACTACTTTGGACACAAAATGCTGGAGTAACTCAGCGGGACAGGCAGCATCTCTGGAGAGAAGGAATGGGTGACGTTTCGGGTCGAGACCCTTCTTCAGACTCTGACTCTCAGTCTGAAGAAGGGTCTCGACCCGAAACGTCACCCATTCCTTCTCTCTAGTGATGCTGGTCTGCTCTGTGAAACGTCACCTATCCATGTTCTCCAGAGATGCTGCCTGACCCGCTGAGTTACTCCAGCACTCTGTGAAACGTCACCTATCCATGTTCTCCACAGATGCTGCCTGACCCGCTGAGTTATGGTGCAGCAGCATCTACGGAGCGAAGGAAATAGGCAAAGTTTCGGGCCGAAATCCTTCTGGAAATAGGCAACATTTCGGGCCAAAACCCTTACGGGTTTCGACCCAAAACGTTGCCTATTTCCTTAGCGCCATAGATGCTGCCTGACCCGCTGAGTTACTCCAGCACTCTGTGAAACGTCACCTATCCATGTTCTCCACAGATGCTGCCTGACCCGCTGAGTTACTCCAGCACTCTGTGCGCAAGTGTATGGTTCTAATGAAACATAGAACAGTACACCATAAGAACAGGCCCTTCAGCCCACAGTGTCAGTGCCGAACATGATGCCAGGATCATCTTATCTGCCTGCATGTGATCCATATCCCTCCATTCACAGGTACACAAAAATGCTGGAGAAACTCAGCGGGTGCAGCAGCATCTATGGAGCGAAGGAAATAGGCGACGTTTCGGGCCGAAACCCTTCTCCAGACTGATTAGCCCAACTTGCCCACACCGGCCAACATGCCCCAGCTACACTAGTCCCACCTGCCCGCATATGGCCCATACCCCTCCAAGCCTGTCCAGATCTGGCCAAGCCAGACTTATCCGGTGGCCTCTGGGATCAGATTCCAGGTTGCGAGGATGGAGGGAATGTTGTATTTCCCAGATTCCCAACATTTAATCCACAGCACTGGCTGGGCTAATATCCACCCTGCTCTGTCCTACAAATATTTGGTTAAATAAAATCCTCAACAAAAGCCACTTTCATCAGTCCAGTTCCTTTAATCATTCTTCTCCCCTCTCCCATCAGGCAAGAGGTACAGAAGTGGACGCAGCCCAGACCATCACACAAACCAACCTCCCTTCCATTGACTCCATCTACACCTCACGCTGCCTCGGCAAGGCCAGCAGCGTCATCAAGGGCCAGTCTCGCCCACGGTCACTCCCTCTTCTCCCCTCTCCCATCGGGCAAGAGGTACAGAAGTGTGAAAACGAACACACACCTCCAGATTCAGGGACAGTTTCTTCCCGGCTGTTATCAGGCAACTGAACCATCCTAACACCATCTAGAGAGCGGTCCTGACCTCCCATCTACCTCATTGGAGACCCTCGGACTATCTTTAATCAGATTCTATCTTGCACTAAACGTTATTCCCTTCATCCTGTATCTGTATCATGTATAGTCTTTTTGGTGAGAGGATAGCAGGCAGCAAAAAGCTTTTCACTGTACCTCGGTACACGGGACAATAATGAACTGAGCTGCTGTGATAAAGAGTTGCAGGAAATTCACACACGTCGGAGGGATAACCCCACCAAAGGCCCAGGTTCGATCCAAACCTTGGGTGCTGTCTGTGTGGAGTTTGCACAATCTCTCTGTGCTCCAGTTCCCCCCCCCCCCCCCCATTCTAGACAAGTGCAGGTTTGTAGGTCTCTGTAACATTACCCCTATTGCCTTGGGAGCGGGTGACAAAGTGGGATCACATATACAACTAGGCGGCCAATGGCTGGCATGGACTCGCTGGGCCGAAGGGCCTGTTTCCATGCTGTATCTCCAGACCAAACCAAGCAAAAATAAACAGATTTATAAAAGGGATCTCGATATCTTGCAACTTGGGTCGGAGGTTGGAGCTCCCGGAGAAAGTACACACAATCACAAGGAGAGCGTTTAAACTCCACACAGACAGCAAACCCGAGGTTAGGAGCGAACCCGGGTCTCCGGTGATGCTGATGCAGTCAACAACAAAAAACTGGGAACAAAGAACTGCAAAACCAAAGACACAAAGTGCTGGAGTAACTCTGTGGGTCAGGCAGCATCTCTAGAGAAAAAAGGATAGGTGGCGTTTCAGGTCGGGATCCTATCCATGTTCTCCAGAGATGCTGCCTGACCTGCTGAGTTACTCCAGCATTTTGTGTCTATCTTTTGCATAAACCAGCACCTGCGGTTCCTTCCTAACACAGACAGCATTGAGGAAGTGTCAGGATGGGTGGTTCTGGGACCTGCATGTTTGTGCAGGGGATGGTTCGGCCCCTTGTTAGCAGCTGTCAATATGTGGAACGGCAGGAACAAGATTCACCACAAAAACAAACATTAGAGAGGTACACGCCCTGGAACCCAATGAGGTGCTCCATACAATTAGAACCATGCACCTATCAGAAATGTGTGTGTGTGTGTGTGTGTGTGTGTGTGTGTGTGTGTGTGTGTGTGTGTGTGTGTGTGTGTCCGTGTGTGTGTGTGTGTGTGTGTGTGTGTGTCCCCGTGTGTGTGTGTGTGTGTGTGTCCGTGTGTGTGTGTGTGTGTGTCCCCGTGTGTGTCCCCGTGTGTGTGTGTGTGTGTGTGTGTGTGTGTGTGTGTGTCCCCGTGTGTGTGTGTGTGTGTGTGTGTGTGTCCCCGTGTGTGTGTGTGTGTGTGTGTGTGTGTCCCCGTGTGTGTGTGTGTGTCCCCGTGTGTGTGTGTGTGTGTGTGTGTGTGTGTGTGTCCCCGTGTGTGTCCCCGTGTGTGTGTGTGTGTGTGTGTGTCCCCGTGTGTGTGTGTGTGTCCCCGTGTGTGTGTGTGTGTCCCCGTGTGTGTGTGTGTGTGGTGTGTGTGTGTGTGTGTGTGTGTGTGTGTCCCCGTGTGTGTGTGTGTGTCCCCGTGTGTGTGTGTGTGTGTGTGTGTGTGTGTGTGTCCGTGTGTGTCCCCGTGTGTGTGTGTGTGTGTGTGTGTGTGTGTGTGTCCGCGCGGTGTGTGTCCCCGTGTGTGTGTGTGTGTGTCCGCGCGTGTGTGTGTCCCCGTGTGTGTGTGTGTGTGTGTCCCCGTGTGTGTGTGTGTGTGTGTCCCCGTGTGTGTGTGTGTGTGTGTCCCCGTGTGTGTGTGTGTGTCCGCGCGTGTGTGAGTGTGTGTCCGCGCGTGTGTGTGTGTGTCCCCGTGTGTGTGTGTGTGTCCCGTGTGTGTGTGTGTGTGCGTGTGTCCCCGTGTGTGTGTGTGTGTCCGCGCGTGTGTGTGTGTGTGTCCCCGTGTGTGTGTGTGTGTGTGTGTGTCCGCGCGTGTGTGAGTGTGTGTCCGCGCGTGTGTGTGTGTGTCCCCGTGTGTGTGTGTGTGTGCGTGTGTGTGTCCCCGTGTGTGTGTGTGTGTCCCCGTGTGTGTGTGCGTGTGTGTCCCCGTGTGTGTGTGTGTGTGCGTGTGTGTGTGTGTCCCCGTGTGTGTGTGTGTCCCCGTGTGTGTGTGTGTGTGTCCCCGTGTGTGTGTGTGTGTGTCCATGTGTGTGTCCGCGCGTGTGCCAAGAATTCCACAGATTCACCACCAGAGTTTCTTATTATCGTGAATAAAGTTTGTTTTTGAAAACATAAATACACTCACAATACACAGTTGTTTTAATAGACATTCTCTCTTACTGACACACAGCTCCACACTACTAGCTACCAACACACTCACCCTCTCACACACTCACCCTCACACACACTCTCCCACACACACACTCTCTTTCTCACACTCACTCACACTCTCTCTCACACTCACTCTATGTCACTCACACACACTCACTCTCATTCTCTCACACACTCATACACGCTCACACACACACACACAAAGTGTGACTGGCTTACCTCGGATGACGTGCTGTTTCTCTTTGAAGTAGGTTTCATACGAGCTGTAGTCGGAGTAGACGGTGTTCATGCCGATACTGCGGCTCTCCAGCCAGTGGACAGCGGCCAGACCCTTGGCGCAGAGCAGCAGCGCCTGGACCCGCACACTGGCCCGGAGCTCCAGGACCACTCGGCCCGACATCAGCTGTCCGCTGCTGTACACCGCGTCCTCCGCCCGGTCCGTCTCCATCACGAACCTCCTGATCTTGCCCACCTTCATCCTCCCTCCCTCCCTCCCTCCCACAGGCCAGGCAGGGGGAGATGAGCCCAGTCCGGCCCTGGTCACTGGTCACTGGTCAACTCTGGCCCCGCTCCCCCGACCCGGAGAAACAGCAGCGCCGCTGGAGGCGAGAACACGGAGACAACCCCAGTGTAGTCACAACCTCCCACCCTCTCCCTCTCCTCTCCAAGTGTCTCTCGTCGCCTGCTTTCTGTCTCTCTCTCATACACTCACTTCCACACTGTCCCCCTCCCGAGCAATGATAGCCCCGCTTTAGTATCTTTGCTCCCTAGTCTCTCTCCCCCCCTCCTCTCCTCCCTCTCCTCCTCTCTTCCTCTCTTCTCCCCCTCTTCTTTCTCTGTTCCTCCCCTCTCTCTGTCTTCCCTCTCTCTCTCTCCCCTCCCTTTCAAACCCTCCGTAATCTCTCCCTCTCTCTATCTCTCCCCTTGTCTCTCCTTCTCTCTCCCACTCTCTCTTCCTCTTCTCTCTCTCTTCCTCCTGTTCCTCCCTCCCTCTCTCCCCCTCCCTAATCTCTCCCCCTTCCCTCTATCGTCCCTCTCCCTCTGTCCCCCGCGGCCTTGCCTTGCCTTGGCTGGGACGGGCTTGTCTCTGTCTGAACCACACCAATGTGGGTGACATCAGCCACGTTCCCCGACGTGCGGGCGGGGCAGAGTGACTGCGCCAATGGCAGCTTTCAGCAACCAGACTTATTATTGTTTGAAGTCGCATTGTGTGTGTGTGTGTGTAGGATAGTGTTAGTGTGTAGGATAGTGTTAGTGTGTGTAGAATAGTGTTAGTGTGTGTGTGTAGGATAGTGTTAGTGTGTGTAGAATAGTGTTAGTGTGTGTGTAGGATAGTGTTAGTGTGTGTAGAATAGTGTTAGTGTGTGTAGAATAGTGTTAGTGTGTGTGTTGTGATGGGCGGGTCTGGCCAAGCCGGGACGGGCCGGGAGGGACAGACTAGCAACACTGAGGGGCAGCAGAGGCCAGTGGGGTCACCCCCCTCAAACAGGGGAAAGGATATCACCCCGGGCAGTACATGGACACAAAATGCTGGAGTCACTTCAGCATCTACTCAATAACCAAAAATTTGTAGTTAAGAAGGAACTGCAGATGCTGGAAAATCGAAGGCAGACAAAAATGCTGGAGAAACTCAGCGGGTGCAGCAGCATCTATGGAGCGAAGGAAATAGGCAACGTTTCGGGCCGAAACCCAAAGGAAATAGGCAACGTTTCGGGCCGAAACCCAAAGGGTTTCGGGCTGAAACGTTGCCTATTTCCTTCGCTCCATAGATCCAGCATTTTTGTCAACCAAAAATCTGCAGCCTCCTTTTATTTAATTCACCTCTTTAATCAAGAATGTTTTATTATTAATGTTCAATGTTTTATGCGTCATTCCTAACTGTCACCGTGTGTCATGTTGTCACTTGCGGGCGGAGCACCAAGGCAAATTCCTTGTATGTGAATATACTAGGCCAATAAACTTATTCATTAACTTCATACATGTCATATTTGTGGTTAAACATAGAAAATATGTGCAGGAATAGTCCATTCCTGTCCCCCCTTAAAGCTAACTTAATGCCCAGAAATCTGTAGCCATTATCTCCATTGTTAACCCCACCACTCACCCAACTGGGGCATCCCGGAGAAAACCCCTCGTGAACATGCAAACTCCATACAGACAAGCACCCGTGCTCAGGATCGAACCCCTGTCTCTGGCGCTGTGAGGCAGCAACTCCACTATTGTGCCACTGTGCCATATCAATGTCAATCAGTGTTTCTTGCTCTCTCCCCTCAGACATTGACTTGATGGGCCGAATGGCCTAATTCTGCTCCTAGAACTGAAGAACATCCCCTTGGTTTCCTCGCTGTATCTCTAAACTAAACTAAACTACTAAAGATCAGAACTGTGTGACTTGTTAAATTACTGCTAGGTGTAGACCTTGCACTGTACATCACTAGAGAACTACACCAGTAGCTACAGGTCTGTCATTGTATTTCATTAATGAGACCTATGATGAGCGTTTGTCGGCACTGGGCCTGTACTCGCTGGAGTTTAGAAGAATGAGGGGGGACCTCATTGAAACGTACAGAATAGTGAAAGGCTTGGATAGAGTGGATGTGGAGAGGATGTGTCCACTAGTGGGAGAGTCTAGAACCAGAGGTCACAGCATCAGAATTAAAGGACGTTCCTTTAGGAAGGAGATGAGGAGGAATTTCTTGAGTCAGAGGGTGGTGAGTCTGTGGAATTCTTTGCCACAGACGGCTGTGGAGGCCAAGTCAATGGATACTTTTCAGGCATGAGATAGATAGATTCTTGATTAGTGCGGGTGTCAGGGGTTATGGGGAGAAGGCAGGAGAATGGGGTTGAGAGGTAGGGATTTCATTGTTCTATCTGGGACATATGTCAGTAAAACACTCGTGACTATGAAAAAGGTGTAAAATCTTGATGCAAAATACGCTGATCAGTTTGTGAGTTATATAATACTAAGTGCATTGGACATGCTGAAACAGGAATCCATATGTTTAACATTGACATAATGTGAAAGACACAATACTAATTTACCATGGTGGGCTATGAAACAGAGAACCTGAGGCAGAATTACTATATTAAATCTCAGTCTGAAGAAGGGTCTCGACCCAAAACGCCACCCATTCCTTCTCTCCAGAGATGCTGCCTGTCCCACTGAGTTACTCCTGCATTTTGTGTCTGTCTTCGATTTAAACCAGCATCTGCAGTTCCTTCCTGCACATTAAATCTGCCAGGAACATTCTGACAAAGTAACGTTCTTGTAACGTGAAGGGCCAGAACTCTGATGAAGAGATTAAAAAAATGCAGGTCATAAAAAACATTTGTCACTGAATTTGTTGACAACTTGTAACAGGCGTAATAAAAAGGAACTGCAGATGCTGGTTTGTTACCAAATATAGGCGCGATAAAACGCTGCAGTAACTCGGCGGGTCAGGCAGCAAGGAAGGAGATGGCTGGAGGCCCGGCAGAAGCCTGGGACTCGCCTGGAACAGGCACCGCATCTAAGAACCATAGCGCGGGCTTTGAAAATGGCGCCTCGTATATGTGGGCTCAGCAGACTATTTCTGTAGACTTGCTAATCGAGGATCGGTGGTGGCACGGTAGAGTTGCTGCCTCACAGCGCCAGAGACCCGGGTTCAATCCTGACTACGGGTGCTGTCTGTACGGAGTTTGCACGTTCTCCCCGTGACCTGCGTGGGTTTTCTCTGAGATCTTCAATTTCCTCCCACACGCCAAAGACGTGTGTGAGTTAATTGGCTCGGTATAAGTGTAAATTGTCCCTAGTGTTTGTAGGGTGGTGTTAGTGTGCGGGGATCGCTGGTCAGCACGGTTCCGGTGGGCCGAAGGGCCTGTTTCCATGCTGTATCTCTAAAAAAAAATCCTCTCCTGAATTTAACTGTGTGTTAGCACATTGCAACAGTGACAGTAAAAGCATCAGTGAACCATCGTGGAAGAAAATAGAGAGGTCACATTGTGAGTCGGGATTGAAGATGGGTCCAGACCCGAAACATCACCAAACCATCTTCTCCACAGATGCTGCCTGACCCGCTGAGTTACTCCAGCACTCTGTGAAACGCCACCTATCCATGTTCTCCACAGATGCTGCCTGACCCGCTGAGTTACTCCAGCACTCTGTGAAACGCCACCTATCCATGTTCTCCACAGATGCTGCCTGACCCGCTGAGTTACTCCAGCACTCTGTGAAACGCCACCTATCCATGTTCTCCACAGATGCTGCCTGACCCGCTGAGTTACCTATCCATGTTCTCGGCTTGTACTCGCTAGAATTTAGAAGATTGAGGGGAGATCTTATAGAAACTTACAAAATTCTTAAGGGGTTGGACAGGCTAGATGCAGGAAGATTGTTCCTGATGTTGGGGAAGTCCAGGACAAGGGGTCACAGTTTGAGGATAAGGGGGAAATCTTTTAGGACCGAGATGAGAAATACATTTTTTACACAGAGAGTGGTGAATCTCTGGAACTCTCTGCCACAGAAGGTAGTTGAGGCCACAGTTCATTGGCTATATTTAAGAGGGAGTTAGATGTGGCTCTTGTGGCTAAAGGGATCAGAGGGTATGGAGAGAAGGCAGGTACAGGATACTGAGTTGGATGATCAGCCATGATCATATTGAATGGCGGTGCTGGCTCGAAGGGCCGAAAAGCCTACTCCTGCACCTATTTTCTAAGTTTCTATGTTCTCCAGAGATGCTGCCTGACCCGCTGAGTTTCTCCAGCACCTTTGTCTACCTTCGATTTTGCAGCATCTGCAGTTCCTTCTTAAACACTGTAAATGTATGATACTGGGCACATTACCAGTGGGGACAGATCTAACATCACCGAACCGTGCAGGCGGGTAAAAGTCTGACCAAGACATGCACTCCAGTGCTGTACAGGTCTGAGATACAGCACTGGGGTAAAACTGATGCCCAGACCATCGCACAAACCAACCTCCCTTCCACTGACTCCATCTACGCCTCACCCTGCCCCGGCAAGGCCAGCAGCATCATCAAGGACCAGTCTCACCCCCCCGGTCACTCCCTCTTCTCCCCTCCCCCATCGGGCAAGGGGTACAGAAGTGTGAAAACGAACGCACACACACCTCCAGATTCAGAGGTCGACAAACATGCTGGAGAAACTCAGCGGGTGAGGCAGCATCTATGGAGCGAAGGAATGGGCGACGTTTCGGGTCGAGACCCTTCAGGGACAGTTTCTTCGCAGCTGTTATCAGGCAACTAAACCGTCCTCTCACCAACTAGCGAGTGGTCCTGACCTCCCATCTACCTCATTGGAGACATTGAACTAATTTAAGTCAGACTTTAGCGGGCGTTATCTCGCATTAAACGTTGTTCCCTCTCACCCTTGCCTGTATACTGTAGACGGCTTGATTGTAATCATGTTTGTTTTGTTTTGACTGGGAGAGGAGATAAGGGGTATTATTTCAAATTGCAGTATGATTGCGCTTATTTATAGTAAGTTAATACTGCCTCTGTTTGCAAAAAATAGAACGCCACTGTACTTATGAACTGTGACAATGAAGTACCATAGGGGGCGCTACGGGTAGTGTTGCTGCCTCACAGCGCCAGAGACCCGGGTTCGATCCTGACTACGGGCGCTGTCTGTACGGAGTTTGCACGTTCTCCCCGTGACCGCGTGGGTTTTCTCCGGGTGCTCCGGTTTCCTCCCACACTCCAAAGACGTGCAGGTTTGTAGGTTAATTGGCTTGGTGTAAATTGCACATTGCCCCTAGTGTGTGTAGGATAGTGTTAGTGTGCGGGGATCGCTGGTCAGCGCGGACTCGATGGGCCGAAGGGCCTGTTTCCTGGAAACTAAGCAAAACTAAGATGCGGAGTTGGGGAGGAAGTTCAGGTGTTACAATGCTGCCACCTCCTGGCTGCCTCCATTAACGCAGCAAAAATAAATGATGCTGTACCCAGCGAGAGGGTCTCCAACTTGGTCAAGGGGCCCTGAAGTCGAGCCCAAAATAATTGGTCTTGAAACTGTCGGAGCAGCAAGTCTGGGAGCTCGAAAATGCTCTTGTACATATTGTATAGAGTCATACAGCATGGAAACAGGCCGTTCGGCCCTACTTACCCACACCGACTCACACGCTAGTCCCACCTGCCTGCATGTTATGGTGCTGTCCCACTGTACAAGCTAATTCAAGAGTTCTCCCGAGTTTCCCCTAATTCGAACTCGGAGAATTACGGTAATGGCCGCTCGTAGTCTCTCTTGGACATTTTTCAACATGTTGAAAAATCTTCACAAGTCTTCCCGGGCTTACTGCGTTTCCCGAGTACCTGCCGTTAGCGTTACGAGCCGCTAAGAGACGTCCCCGAGCTCCGACGTACCCGCTACGTACATTCCACGTGCTTACCACGAGTTTGATTTTTTTAAAACTCGGGAGAGCTCTTGAATTAGCTCGTACAGTGGGACAGGGCCTTTAGGAGTGTGATGGAATACTCTCTGCCTTGCTGGGTGAGTGTGACACCACCAAGACTCAACAAGCTCGGTACCATTTATATCTGAGCCCCCAGTCCCACCGCCCTAAACACCCATTCATTGCCAGGCCGCACGGTAGAGTTGCTGCCTCGCCGCGCAAGAGACCCGGGTTCGTTCCCGACTACGGGTGCTGTCTATACAGAGTTTGCACGCTCTCACTATGGCCACGTGGTTTTTTCTCCGGGTGCTCCGGTTTCCTCCCCCGCTCCAAAGACGTACAGGTTTTGTAGGTTAATTGGCCGGTAAAAATTGTAAAGTGTCCCCAGTGTGTGTGTGTGTAGGGTAGTGTTAATATTCGGGGTGATCGCTGGTAGGCATGGACTAGGTGGGCCGAATGGCCTGGTTCCGTGCTGTATCTGTAAAACTAAACGAAACTAAAAGCAGGATGTTGCACAACTTGTAAACTTCAGAGCGGGTGCATGTCTGTGCACATCCCTTGTGCTTCCTGACAGAAGAGGTCACACAGATGCTGCCTGACCTGCTGAGTTACTCCAGCACTCTGTGAAACGTCACCTATCCATGTTCTCCACAGATGCTGCCTGACCCGCTGAGTTACTCCAGCACTCTGTGAAACGTCACCTATCCATGTTCTCCACAGATGCTGCCTGACCCACTGAGTTACTCCAGCACTCTGTGAAACGTCACCTATCCATGTTCTCCACAGATGCCGCCCGACCCGCTGAGTTGAACGTAGACTTGGGTTGATCTGATTTTGCAATGTCAAGCAAGACTCTAAATAAATGATTAGGTCTGCATCATCATGCGTTGCCTTGGTTCAATTAAACCTCTCTATAATTAAAACACTTCACTGAATGGTAACTCAGCTTTACGGTGAGCTATACCCATTAATATTTCAACGTTCATGAGACTCCACCGAGTCTCACAAGAAGCAGATCACCTGTGCAGGAAGGAACTGCAGATGCTGGTTTAAACTGAAGTTAGACACAAAATGCTGGAGTAACTCAGCGGGTCAGGCAGCATCTCTGGAGAGAAGGAATAGGTGACGTTTCGGGTCGAGACCCTTCTTCAGACTGAGAGTCGGGGGAGAGGGAAACGAGAGATATAGACGGTGATGTGGAGAGATATAGAACAAATGAATGAAAGATGTGCAACAATGCAACGATGATGAAGGAAACAGGTCTGAAGAAGGATATCTTTCATATCTTTCATTCATTGGATACGGAATGGGAGGGGGAGTGTCGCCTATTCCTTCGCTCCATAGATGCTGCCTCACCCGCTGAGTTTCTCCAGCATTTTTGTCCACCTTCTGGAGTCTGTAGTGAACTTCCCCCATTACTGTTTCAGTTTCAGTTTAGTTTATTGTCACGTACACCAAGTTACAGTGAAATGTTTTTGTTACGTCAGCAGAAAGACAATACATGATTACAATCGAGCCATTTACAGATCAGAGTTAAATAAGAAATGTTGCTGCAGGAAGAGAAGTTTAAGAGTTTGGAATGATTGTAAATATGAGTTTGTAGATGTGCTTCTGTGGCCAGCACGTGAATAGTTGCCACCAGGGTTGGTCACCGTCTAGAAGTACATCAGTGGTTGGAATGAACACTAGATGTGTAATCTTGGTTCTCTCTGAATCCATCCCTTCACTAAACTAAACTAAACTAAACTAAACTAAACTAAACTAAACTAAACTAAACCAAACTTACAAAATTCTTAAGGGGTTGGACAGGCTAGATGCAGGAAGATTGTTCCCGATGTTGGGGAAGTCCAGAACAAAGGGTCACAGTTTAAGGATAAAGGGGAAATCTTTTAGGACCGAGATGAGAATTTTTTTTTTCACACAGATGGTGGTGAATCTGTGGAATTCTCTGCCACAGAAGGTAGTTGAGGCCACAGTTCATTGGCTATATTTAAGAGGGAGTTAGATGTGGCCCTTGTGGCTAAAGGGATCAGGGGGTATGGAGAGAAGGCAGGTACAGGATACTGAGTTGGATGATCAGCCATGATCATATTGAAGGGCCGAATGGCCTACTCCTGCACCTATTGTCTATATTTCTATGTAACTAAACTAAACTAAAGCAAACTTAACTAAACTAAATTAAATTAAATTAAATCACTATTATTTTGCAAGCTTCCATATGGGCTGCGGGTATGTAGTGGATATGGGATAGTGGATCTGAGATCAAAGACCTTATTGAGAAACTTCCATTAAATGAACTCCAGGAAATGCAGCGCTGCCTGCACCTGCAGCTGACGACAGGTGTAGAGCGGCGAGCACCTACCTGTACTGCAGTGCTGGGTGTGGTCAGTAGGGGGCGGGGTGAGGTGAAGTGTGTGTGAGTGAGTTAGTACCGGAGACATTGTCACTGGGGAGGTGCAAGACGGCGATTGTGCTGTGTCTGACCATATCCCCCCCCTAAATGCCCAGCAACCCAAAGCAACATCTCGGCCGAGGAACCATGGCTCGCAGAGTGACAGGAATCCTATATATTTGCCTCTGCATCGCTCTGGGCTCAGCACAAAGTGAGTAGTTGCTCTCGTTCTGTATATTTCAGCGAGTTCCTCAACTTGCTCGGAAACTCTGTAAGAAACGGGTAGAGAGAGTGAAAGAAAAAAGTTCAAGGAAGTCGTGGGCACTGTTGACGTGTCAGAAGGGCGAGGGAGATCTGCGAATCTCGGCGTAGTTTTAAGGGCGAGGAGAGATTTGAGTTGAGAAGAGACCGAGATTTGTAATAGCAGAACAAATAAAAACTTGATACTTTCAGAAGTGTTACTCAATTGCTAGATGACATTGCATATTCTGCACAACACTGTCTGTATACGCGTGGGATGTCTGTTCCTCAAACCTGGAGGTACATTCTTTGAAGGTAGACAAAAATGCTGGAGAAACTCAGCGGGTGCAGCAGCATCTATGGAGCGAAGGAAATAGGCAACGTTTCGTCCCGAAACGTTGCCTATTTCCTTCGCTCCATAGATGCTGCTGCACCCTCTGAGTTTCACCAGCATTTTTGTCTACCTTCGATTTTCCAGCATCTGCAGTTCCTTCTTAAACACGGTACATTCTTTGAAACCTGATTTACCTGCAAGAGAATATTTTCCATTTTAAACCTGGAAATAAATTCCTCCGCATGTTAATATCTTTCTTTTTAAAATGTATATATTTTATTTCGAACGTGAAAAATAAAACAAAATAACAACGAAATGAACAATAAAACTGCACACAATTCATTGCATCACTTCTCATATCATTTGTGAAAACTAAATCTTACATGTTCGAAAAGGAGTGGAAATGGACACTTATTTAATCTCCGCGATTCTTCAGTTAATTCACAAACTTTATCTCATCTACACACACGCACACCCACACGCACACACAGACAGACACACACACAGACACGCACACACAGACAGACACACACACAGACACACACACACACACACACACACACACACACACACACACACACACACACACACATATATATACACACACACATATACATACATGCATATATCCATACATAAGCCACATATATACACGCATATGCACGTATATATCAATGCAACATTAAATCCTTGCCCTCGAATCAACTGATTGAGAGTTGAGGCTGGACAAAAAATGCTGGAGTAACTCAGCGGGACAGGCAGCATCTATGGAGCGAAGGAATAGGTGATGTTTCGGGTCGAGACCCTTCTTCACAGTTGAGAGTGGGTTGCAGACCAGAATCTAATATAAGGGGGTGCATGGCATATATATCTACACACCTTTTTAGCTCGGTCTAGTTTAGAGATTCAGCACCAAAAACAGGCCCTTTGGCCCACTGAGTCCACGCCGACCCCCGCACACTAACACTATCCAAAATTCCTCCACCCTCTTCCATGTCCCAATCTTATCCCCATTCCTCTAACAATTCCTCTTGTATTAATATTAGTTTAAACTGTCAAATTATAAAGTCATTTGAAAAAACATTTAATCTTTTTGAATATTTCCATATTCTTTGAATGGTTTTTGCTGTTTATCCTAATACAACACCAGGGACAATTTTACACTTAAACCAAGCCAATTAACCTGTAGGTCTTTGGAGTGTGGGAGGAAACAGGAGAAAACCCACGCAGGTCACCGAGGAGAAAGTACAAACTCCGTACAGACAGCACCCGCGGTCAGGATCGAACCCGGGTCCCTGGCGCTGTGAGGCAGCAACTCTACCGCTGCGCCACCGTGCTAGAAGATGGAATATACTATAGAATCTAGAAAGTGTTACAGCCTGTAATCCAATGGAGATTTCAGGGGGGTTTCATAGAATAACAGACATCCAGGAGTGATTTCCTTATTCTAGATTAGCATTCAATCTAAACACCAGGGTGATTCCATATGGAATAACATATACTTGGGATAGATTAGGTGGATTTTATAGTATCTTTATATTTATATGTCATGTGATTCTAGCACCTTTGCACTATTATTGTCTATTTATTTGTCTGTTTATTTATATATATATATATTGTGATTTTTGTGTAGTTTAAGATAGACACAAAATGTTGAACTCAGCGGGACAGGCAGCGTCTCTGGAGAGAAGGAATGGGCGACATTTCGGGTCGAGACCCTTCTTCAGACTGAGAGTCAGGGGAGAGGGAGACACAGAGACAAGGAAGTGTAAGGTGTGAAAACGAGACATCAAGGGGGATGGAATTCAAGGGAAATGTAGAATAGATGATTATCAGTCTGAGATATGTTTCTATGAGAAAAATGTTTTTCACACAGAGAGTGGTGAATCTCTGGAACTCTCTGCCACAGAAGGTAGTTGAGGCCACAGTTCATTGGCTATATTTAAGAGGGAGTTAGATGTGGCTCTTGTGGCTAAAGGGATCAGGTGGTATGGAGAGAAGGCAGGCACAGGATACTGAGTTGGATGATCAGCCATGATCATATTGAATGGCGGTGCAGGCTCGAAGGGCCGAATGGCCTACTCCTGCACCTGTTTTCTATGTTTCTATGAAGAAGGGTTTCGGCCCGAAACGTTGCCTATTTCCTTCGCTCTATAGATGCTGCTGCACCCGCTGAGTTTCTCCAGCACTTTTGCCTACCTTAGAATAGATGATTGTTGGCTCTGGAGGTGAAGGTGACAAGGAGGCATTGTTTGTTGTTGTTTGTTGAGTGTTTTACAGAGTATTATGTTCACATACCTGTTGTGTTGCTGCAGGGAAGAATTTCATTGGGACAGGCGGCATCTCTGGAGAGAAGGAATGGGTGGCGTTGCAGGTCACAGGGAGAACGACCTGAAACCTCACCTATTCCTTCTCTCCAGAGACGCCGCCTGATCCGCTGGGTTAGACAATAGACAATAGACAATAGGTGCAGGAGTAGGCCATTCGGCCCTTCAAGCCAGCACCGCCATTCAATGTGATCATGGCTGATCATCCCCAATCAGTACCCCGTTCCTGCCTTCTCCGCATATCCCCTGACTCCACTATCTTTAAGAGCCCTATCTAGCTCTCTCTTGAAAGTATCCAGAGAACAGGCCACCACTGCACACAGAATTTTCCACAGACTCACAACTCTCTGTGTGAAAAAGTGTTTCCTCATCTCTGTTCTAAATGGCCTTACCCCTTATTCTTAAACTGTGGCCCCTGGTTCTGGACTCCCCCAACATCGGGAACATGTTTCCTGCCTCTAGCGTGTCCAAGCCCTTAATAATCTTATATGTTTCTACAATATACCCTCTCATCCTTCTAAACTCCAGAGTGTACAAGCCCAGCTGCTCCATTCACTCACCATATGATAGTCAACTGGAGTTACTCCAGCATGTTGTGTCTACCCTCTGTTTAAACCAGCATCTGCAGTTCCTTCCTACACATAAGACAATAAAATACTTTTTTTCACTGGAGAGGATGAAAGATGCCTGACAATGAGTTCTGGGTTGGAGTATAATGGAGGTGTCTGCTAGTTTGATTTTTATGGAATAATAAGAGACGTGGGAATATGTTACAGGATTGGGTTCGATTGAGTGGTTATAAATCACATGCCAGAGACATAATCATACAATCTAGGCTGACACACCCAGTGCAGAGCAGGTGATGTTGTTTTGGGCAGTTCTGACTCTCTCAGGTGGAAAGGAAAAGTCAAAAATGGCACCTCTACAACTCAGGAGTGTATTATATAGAAAATAATATCCCTGAGTGTCGTTTAGTTTACAGATACAGCACGGAAACAGGCCCTTCGGCCCACCGAGTCCGTGCCGACCAGTGATAGAGTCATGGGGTGATACAGTGTGGAAACGTGCCCTTCGGCCCAACTTGCCCACACCGGCCAACAATGTCCCAGCTACATTAGTCCCACTTGCCTGCGCTTGGTCCATATCCCTCCACACCTGTCCTATCCATGTACCTGTCTATGAACAACCTGTATATTAACACTATCCTACACACACTAGGGACAACTTACAGTTTTGACCAAAGCCAAGTAAACTATAAACCTGCACGTCTTCGGAGTGTGGACCAGTTTGCTTGCCACAGTGTACATGTGAAATCCCATTAGACACTTCACTACTGTGTACGAAAGGCGCTATATAAATGCAGGTTGTAGCCTTGTTTGCAGTACACGGTGTTGAAACAGGAACCCGGCCATGTCGCCAGTGGTCCATTTTATGAATCAACTGCTTATTGCTGCTGTATTTGCAAGTTACGTTCAAAGTCGGTAATATTATCTATTCCACCACAGCAACTGTCAATGAGATCATCACCACCACCACAGCAAATACCACTGAGACCACCACCACCACCACAGCAAGTACCACTGAGACCATCACCACCACCACAGCAAGTACCACTGAGACCACAAGTGCAAATGCAACAACAACTGCAGTGGTGCCATCAACAACAACAACAGCTGCAGTGGTGCCATCAACAACAACAACAGCTGCAGTGACGCCAACCAATGCAACAACACCAACAACAACAGCTGCAGTGGTGCCAACAACAACAACAACAGCTGCAGTGGTGCCAGCATCCAACGCAACAGGAAATACATCGGTGGTGCCAACCACCACTGCAGCAGGAATGCCCAATGCAACAAGTGCAGACAATGCAACCAGAAGCACCCAGGTCACCCCGGTCACCCAAGCCAACACCACAGTGCCAACGCAGCCTACCCCTGCCAACCGGACAGAGAACCCTGCGACCACGTCCACCGTGAATGACACAGGTCAGTACACTTCCTGCACAATAGTCTTGATCAGTGCGGGCATCAGGGGTTACGTGGAGAAGGCAGGAGAATGGGGATAGGAGGGAGAGATAGATCAGCCATTATTGAATGGCGGAGTAGACTTGATAGGCCGAATGGCATAATTCTACACCTATCCTTTATGACATGACTCTACGCAGAACATCTAAACACTCTAGATAGACACAAAATGCTGGAGTAACTCAGCGGGACAGGCAGCGCCTCTGGAGAGAAGGAATGGGTGATCTTTCTTGTTGACACCCTTCTTCAAACTGGGTCTGAAGAAGGGTCTCAACTCGAAACGTCAACAATGTCCCAGCTACACTAGTCCCACCTGCCTGCGTTTGGCCCATATCCCTCCAAACCTGTCCAATCCATGTACCTGCCTAATTGTCTCTTAGCCGTTGCGATAGTCAAGTCAAGTCAAGTTTATTCGTCACATACACATACGAGATGTGCAGTGAAATGAAAAGTGGCAATGCTCGCGGACTTTGTGCAAAAAGACAAACAAACAAACAACCAAACAAACTATAAACACAATCATAAACACACACACATGTTCTTTCACATATTAAATATTGGAAGGAAAAACATTCAGTAAAGTTAGTACCTGGTGAGATTTACAGTCCGAATGGCCTCTGGGAAGAAACTCCTTCTCAACCTCTCCGTTCTCACAACATGGCAACGGAGGCGTTTGCCTGACCGTAGCAGCTGGAACAGTCCGTTGTAGGGGTGGAAGGGGTCTCCCATGATATTGTTGGCTCTGGAGTTGCACCTGTAGTTGAGTCCGAGCCTCAACTACCTCCTCTGGCAGCTCGTTCCATACACCCACTGGACATACTCCACTTTTATACGTCAAGGGAAGGGCAAATGTGGGGAAAGGAGTGTGAGGCAGGAAGATCTGTATGGTGCAATTGTGAGGTGTAGTCACTCTTGTCATGCAGGAAGTACACCAGTGCATCTGTGAATAGACAGGTTTAATTTAGAGATACAGCACGGAAACAGGCCCTTCGGCCCATCGAGTCCGTGCCGACCAGCGATCCCCGCACACTAGCACTACCCTACACACACTGGGGACAATTTTACATTTACACCAATCCAATTAATCTTTAAACCTGCACGCCTTTGGGGTGTGGGAGGAGACCGGAGCACCCGGAGAAAACCCACGCAGGTCACGGGGAGAACGTGCAAACTCCGTACAGACAGCACCCGTAGTCGGGATCGAACCTGGGTCTCTGGCGTTGAGGCAGCAACTCTACCGCTGCGCCACCATGCCTCCCGCACAGCAGCTTGTTAGTGGAACCCATTCCCATAGTTACAACATTGTATTTTTGGACAATTATTATATTCCATATCAGGTCTGCTTAAGATAGACACAAAATGCTGGACTGAAGCAGCCTGAAGAAGGGTCACGACTTGAAACGACACCCATTCCTTCTCTCCAGCGATGCTGTCTGTCCCGCTGAGTTACTCCAGCATTTTGTGTCTTTGGCTACCTTAAACCGGCATCTGCAGTTCCTTCATTCACATTAGGTCTGCTTAATACTGCTTGGCAAACTGTTCGTAGTTTTAATACAGTTCAAAGGCTAATTGGTTAATCTTGTCGAGTTTAGTTTAGTATAGAGATACAGCATGGAAACAGGCCCTTCGGCCCACCGAATCCATGCCAACCAGCGATCCCTCCGCACACACTAGCACTATCCTACACACTAGGGACAGTGTGCAATTTTACCGAAGCCAATTAACCTACAAACATGTACGTCTTTGGAGTGTGGCAGGAAACCGACGCAGGTCACGGGGAGAACGTACAAACTCCGTACAGCAGCACCCGTAGTCGGGATCGAACCCGGGTCTCTGGCGCTGTGAGGCAGCAACTCTACCACTGAGCCACCCGTGAAGCTTATGCCTCACCTACGCTCAGAGGATGATGTGTTCGTGGAATGAGCTGCCAGATAAAGTAGTGGAGGTGGATACTATAACATAACACCTGGACAGGTACACGGATAGGAAAGGATTAGAGGGATACGGGCCATATGCAGGCAAATGGGACAAACTTAGATGTGGGCATTGTGGTTGGGTGGAAAGGCCTGTTTGAGTCTATGACTCTAACCCAATCAAACAAAGACCTTGTGCTCAAATCTACTATCCATGTTTAACTATGAAAACATTAAATTCCCATTCAATAAAAAAGAACAGATCATGCTCTTAGAAATAATAACTCGATACTCTGCCAGGCTAATGGCGATCTCCCTCCAAAAGTACATACCTATAATATTATTTAATTTAATGAATGTAAACTGCATCTTTTCTGCAGTAATGTTGAAAATTCACTCAACTCCAACTTGTCAGTTCCATCTTAGCAAACGTCCAGTGATTTCCTGTTCTGCCTGACCCTGTCTCCAGGATGTTTAAGAAGGAACTGCAGATGCTGGAAAGGTAGACAAAAATGCTGGAGAAACTCAGCGGGTGCAGCAGCATCTATGGAGAGAAGGAGATAGGCAACGTTTCGGGCCGAAACCCTTCTTCAGACTGATGTAGGGCGGGGGACCCCCCCCCCCCCCCCCGACATCAGTCTGAAGAAGGGTTTTGGCCCGAAACGTTGCCTATCTCCTTCCATGTCTCCAGGATCATGGGTCACGTTCATTCTCTCGCCTTTGACCTTGTGCTCTTCGACCTGTGACCTTGAAGGTCATGGCTCCGAAGTGGTACACAAGTGCGGCAAAGATTTTTTTCCAACTTGGTGGGGGGTAGAGGGGGGGGGGGGTCAACTTTAATCAGAGGGTGGTGAATCTGTGGAATCTCTTCACCTCCGTCCAAAGATCAACAAAACAAGAGGAATGGGGAGGAAAAAAATCTACCTGTGAATATATTTTGTATCAAGATCCAGGCCTTTCATGCTAAATGGTTGATACTGGAGTTCAGCCCAACTGTTCTCACCCACCCCAGATCCACCTGTCACCATCTCCTCCCATATTCTACTTTCCAATGTTCATAAGTCATAGGAGCAGAATTAGGGCATTCGGCCCACTCCGCCATTCAATCACAGCTGATCTATCTCTCCCTCTCAACCCCATTCTCCTGCCTTCTCCCCGTAACCCCTGACACCCGCACTGATCAAAAATCTGTAAATCTCCGCTTTAAAAATACCCAATGACTTGGTCTCCACAGCCGTCTGTGGCAATGAATTCCTCAGATTCACCACCTTCTGCCTAAAGAAATTCCTCCTCATCTCCTTTCATCCCCGTAACACATAGTGCGTGTTTATCGGTCTTCTCCTTGATCCTTGAGCGCCCTGGAGAGGAAAAGACTATAAAAAGTAGTAAATACTGCCCAGTCCATCATCGGCTCTGACCTTCCTTCCATCGAGGGGATTTATCGCAGTTGCTGCCTCAAAAAGGCTGGCAGTATCATCAAAGACCCACACCATCCTGGCCACACATTCATCTCCCTGCTACCTTCAGGTAGAAGGTACAGGAGCCTGAAGACTGCAACAACCAGGTTCAGGAATAGCTACTTCCCCACAGCCATCAGGCTATTAAACCTGGCTCGGACAAAACTCTGATTATTAATAACCACTTTCTGCTATTTGCACTTTATCAGTTTATTTATTCATGGTATATGGACACACTTATCTGTTTTGTAGTAAATGCCTACTATTTTCTGTGTGCTTAAGCAAAGCAAGAATTTCATTGTCCTATACAGGGACACATGACAATAAACTCGCTTGACTTAACTCTGATGTTTGTCTCGGCTGCTCCACATGGGGATAAATCCCCGTACTCTGGGCAAAGATGTTGCTGTTGAATTCCCCGATGGAACTCTAAGTGTTCAGCTAATGTCTTCCATTTCGTGGAGATGCAACAGCCATTAGCAGGTGTGTAGGAAGGAACTGCAGATGCTTGTTTACACCAAAGACAGACACAAAATGCTGGAGTAACTCAGCGGGACAGGCAACGTCCTTGGAGACATTATTCACGTTATTCCCTTATCCTGTATCTGTACACTGTGGACGGCTCGATTGTAATCATGTATTGTCTTTCCGCTGACTGGTTAGCGCGCAACTAAAGCATTTTCACGGTACGGCACGGTGTCGGGGCGGTAGAGTTGCTGCCTCACAGCGCCGGAGACCCGGGTTCGATCCTGACCACGGGTGCTGTTTGTACGGAGTTTGTACGTTCTCCCCGTGACCTGCGTGGGTTTTCTCCGGGATCTCCGGTTTCCTCCCACACTCCAAAGACGCACAGGTTTGTAGGTTAATTGTCACAGTAAAATTATAAATTGTCCCTACTGTGTGTGGTATAGTGTTAGTGTGCGGGTGATCGCTGGTCGGCAAGGATTCGGTGGGCCGGATGGCCTGGTTCCGTCCGTGCTGTGTTTCTAAACTAAACTAAACAAAACTACCTCGGTACACGTGGCAATAAACAAAACTTATTCCAGATGGGCGTAGAACCCTTCAGGTAAATGATTGAGTTATTTGAGGTGTGACAATATTATCAGATCCTGCTTGAGATAGATCAGGTGTACGCCGGATGTGATGCCTTCAAGCAGAAACATCAGCTGTAAAGGCTGAACAACTGCTCGTGAACGGGAGGGAATTGACCAATGTTTATTTTCAATTCCATTTTTAATTTCTCACCTAAATGTTCACGAAGGTTCACCAGGTTAATTCCCGGGATGGCGGGACCGTCATATGCTGAGAGAATGGAGCCGCTGGGCTTGTACACTGTGGAGTTTAGAAGGATGAGAGGGCATCTTATTGAAACATATAAGATTATTAAGGGTTTGGACACGCTAGAGGCAGGAAACATGTTCCCGATGTTGGGGGAGACCAGAACCAGGGGCCACAGTATAAGAATAAGGTTGTAAGGCATTTAGAACGGAGACGAGGAAACACTTTTTCTCACAGAGAGTGGTGAGTCTGTGGAATTCTCTGCCTTAGAGGGCGGTGGAGGCCGGTTCTCTGTATACTTTCAAGAGAGAGCTAGATAGGGCTCTTAAACATAATGGAGTCAGGGGATATGGGGAGAAGGCAGGAACGGGGTACTGATTGTGGATGATCAGCCATGATCACATTGAATGGCGGTGCTGGCACGAAGGGCCGAATGGCCTCCTCCTGCACCTATTGTCTATTCACCAGTGAACTGCTCTCTAATCTGTCACCACAAGGAACTGCAGATGCGGGTTTAAAAAAAGACGCAGTAGTCTTGGGTTGTTACTGAAATAAATGATTATCACTTCTAAATCATATTTAACCCCGACCATCACACAAACCAACCTCCCTTCCATTGACTCCATCTACACCTCACGCTGCCTCGGCAAGGCCAGCAGCATCATCAAGGACCAGTCTCACCCCCGGTCACTCCCTCTTCTCCCCTCTCCCATCGGGCAAGAGGTACAGAAGTGTGAAAACGAACGCACACACCTCAAGATTCAGGGACAGTTTCCTCCCAGCTGTTATCAGGCAACTGAACCATCCTCTCACCAGCTTGACTGTGGTCCAGGCTTCTCACCCACCTCATTGGAGACCCTCAGACTACCATTAATCAGTCTTTATTGGACTTTAACTTGCAGTCAACGTTATTCCCTTTATCTTGTATCTGTACAGTGCGGACAACTTGATTATAATCTGTATAGTCTTTTTTTGCGGCACATTTGCGCAGCGGTAGAGTTGAAGCCTCACAGCGCCAGAGACCCGGGTTCGATCCCGACTACGGGCGCTGTCTGTACGGAGTTTGTACGTTCTTCCCCGTGACCTGCGTGGGTTTTATCCGAGATCTTCGGTTTCCTCCCACACTCCAAAGACGTGCAGGTTTGTAGGTTAATTGTCTTGGTATAAATGCACCAATTGTCCCAGGTGTGTGTGTGTAGGATAGTGTTAGTGTGCGGGGATCGCTGGTCGGCGCAGACTCGGTGGGCCGAAGGGCCTGTTTCTGCACTGTATATCTAAACTACACTAAACTGGCTGAATAGCATGTGACAAATAGCGTTTTACTGTACCTCAGTACACGTAACATTATCAAACAAAATTAAGGCCAAATACATTAACATCTGCCAACCCTTACCTCATTTACCAAACATCTAAAAACATGGTTACTACAAAATCAAAATTGCAACCATAATCTACCTTAAAATTATCCTATGGTACTCTTTTATTGCTACTTTTTTACTTTATTGTTTGTATTTTTGTTTTTGTCTTTTGTTTTCACCTTGTTTGGGATGTGTTTACCTTGTGTTGGGACTAAAGATGGAAATTAGCTACTGGCTACAATCTTGCGTATTACATGCAAATGTTTATTAATATGCACTGTCCCTTATAAAAATCAATTACATTCAATTAATTTGTTGTTTCTTTCAGCTTCGGTTCCGCCCTTTGTGGATACAACAGCTGTAGGTACGTGGAGGGAGTTGATATGTTTGCTTTACTAATCTTATTCTTTGCTTGTTCAACCTATGCTTCTTCGTGTTAATAGTAAGATTAAACGAGAACTTACGAGTTTGAAGTTTGATCTGTATTTTATGAGGAGTTACGATGAGGGATTACGTGAAGAACCCCGCCAGGACGCATGCGTGTAATTCTTCAAAGCAGCGGTGTGAAATCACAGATAACTGTAATGACTAAACATAGTAAGATTAGAGAAGAGATACCAGTTAAGTATATGATCAAGGGTGGGAGTGGAGGGCACGTAATCCCTCATCGTAACTCCTCATAAAATACAGATCAAACTTCAAACTGGTAAGTTCTCGTTTAATCTTACTATTTTACTTCGGAGTCACGTGAGTGACTACGTGAAGATTTTAAAGCTCTGTGATTTCATGCCGTGGAAACGAGTCCATGCATCACGTCTGCCTTGATGACTGTAGGAGGAATTGTGTTAACATAATTTGGACACGAATTCGACATTGAAATCATAAAATTTGTTAACACAAAATTATAACCCCTTTTTATGGGTTTAAATTAATTTACAGAACTTAAAATTGTTTCTGCAAACGTTCCAGGTTTCATTACTGGTTTGTTGTAAAATAATTGGAATGTTTTTTCCCCCTGACCATCCTGCTGCCTTGAGGATTTGGTCCATTGGTACATCCAACTGTATCGCTGCCGATGTAGCTGCAGCCCTGGTGGAATGAGATTTAAAATATTAGTATCCACCCCAGCCTGTGTTAGCACCTGTTTCAGCCATCTTGAGATGGTCTGGACCGTCACTCTTTTGTGTGGTTGCTAGTGGCTGACCAAAAGTGCCTTCTCATTGCCTCTTAGGATTTTCGTTTTCTCCATGTATAACGACAGATGTCTTACTATACACAGACGGTCATCTGTTTGGGTATGACCTAAATTGTATATTGAGGCCTGCTGATCCCTGTCTGTTCTGCTTTACTAATTCATAAATATGAAACGTAATATTTTCTGTTGAGGAAGTCATGTTGTCCAGTCTTAGTTTATGCAGTGACTGTACCCTCTGTGCCGTGACCAATGCCATTAGCATGACTGATTTTAATATCAGTCTGTGTAGGGACAGAGCTGTTGCTGGAGACCAATTCCTGAGCATCTTCAGGACAATACTTACATCCCATATTTGGGAGTACCTGGTTCTTGGGGGATTAGTATTAAAAATTCCCCTCATAAGTTTTGTTACCAGTGGGTGAGTCCCAACAGAGTAACGCTCTGTCCCCTGCCATAGGTAAGTCGATAGGGCACTTCTGGCGCAGTTGATGGCACTGTGACTGAGCCCCTCATCATAGTGGAGGCCTGCCAGATATTCCAGAACAGACGGGATGTTCATGTCTCTGTAGGTGATGTTGTTTTTATGGCAGTGCATCGCCCACTTCCTGATATAGACCAGATACTGTTTTTTGGTTGACTGTCTTTGGGCCGCCGAGATCATGTTCACTGTTCGGTCCGTCAGTCCCAGTTGTAGTAGAGGTGTTTTTAAACTCTACAAATTAATAAGTTCAAATGTTTATGGCATGGGTGGCTATCTCTTGTTACGGGATGTAGCAATAAATCTGGTCTATGTGGGATGGTGATACATGGTTCTAATACCATGTTTAATACCACTGGGAACCATGGTTGAGTAGGCCAATCGGGTACTACCAAAATACCAGACGCAGAGTCTTGTTGTATTTTCCTTAATACCCGACTGATGAGGCAGAAAAGGAGGGAATGCGTAAATAAACAATTTCCCCCCAATGCAGCGAAAATGCATCTGTCGCCGCTGCCCCAGGGTCTGGTTCCCATGAAACATAATTTGATAACTGGTGGTTAAGTCTGGATGCGAATAGATCGATATCTGGTGTTCCATATTTTGCTGTAATATCAGCAAATACTTTTTTATTCAACATCCATTCGGTGTTTTCATTAAATTTGCGTGACCTGGTGTCTGCCACTAAATTTAATCTTCCTGGTAGGTAAGTGGCTGATATCCAAATATCTCTCTGGATACACCATTGCCAAATTGTATTAGCCAGATTGTCACATGATGTCGATTTGTTTCCACCCATGTGGTTAATGTATGCTACCACGGTGGTATTGTCTATCTGTAGTCTAACATGCTGGTGATATGACCCAGTACAATATGACTTTAGGCCATGGAATGCACCCAACATTTCCAGGTAGTTTATGCCCAGTGTGAGTAATAATGCTGCCTCCTGAGCAGTCCATCTACCTCCACAACTGGTGATGGTATTGGTGGCTCCCCACCCAAGTGCACTGGCATCAGTTTGTAGTACCATGGAAGGGTTACTGACAATGATTATATTGGAACAAAGCCAGATCTATCCGCCATTTTAGCTCCATTTTAGCTTTGATTGGTAGTTTCATAGGTCTGTCAAAGTGACCTGCATTAATTTTGAGTGCTTGTATTTTTGCTCTCTGTAAGTTTTGGTAATGTAGAGGTCCAAATTGTGTGGCTGGAAAGGCAGCCACCATTTTGCCAATTACTTTTGCTACCAATCTGATGGATGGTTTGCTGATGTCAATGAGGTTATTGCAAGCCTCTATTAAATCTCTAGTCTTTCCCTTAGGCAGAGTCACCGACATGTGAACTGAGTCAATGGTGAAACCCCCAAATAGTCCATAGTAGTGGAAGGCGTTAGTTTAGATTTAACTGGATGGATAATAAATCCCAGTTTTTCAAATAACTGTTTTGTGGCTGTTACAGTTTGTTTGGCCAATTCCAAAGTTTTGCCCACAATGAGTATGTCATCTAAATATGCCATGACCATGTGTTTACGTTTCCGTAGAAACGCTAGGGCTGGTTTCAAAATTTTTGTGAACAGCCTGGGGGCTGATGATAAACCATTTGGCAATGCTTTATACTGCCAGTGACCCTGCTGGCCATGAAGTAACCTTTGGAAATGAATTGTTTAGCAGTAACAAAGGTTTCCATTTTGAAGTGAATATATTGTACAAATGTATTCAATTTTGTCAGATCTATGATGATGCGACAACCACCATCTTTTTTGTTTTTGGTAAATATATTGGACACGAATTCTAATGGTTCGTGTTGAGTTTGCTCAATTACACCTTTTATGTAAAGCCGCTCCAGTTCAGCTTGCGCTTTTGATTTTTCTTTATCAGAAAGCACGAGCATTCGGTTCAGTATATGTTGAACTGGAGGGCTGTACTTGTGTATAAACTCTATTGTATATCCCTGGATACTGCTTAAGATGTAAGTATCGGTTGATAACATGCTCCATGCATTCAGAAAAGAGTGTAATCTCCCCCCAACCTCCATGCTCCCTGTATTTTGTAGGGAACCAGACCCACCTACCTCCATAGTTACCAGTGGCAGGTTTACTTCTTTTTTGTAGGTTCTTCGCTGCTGTTGTTGCGCTGGTGTCTGGATTTTCGGTTTGGTTGGCGTTGGAGGTCCCCGCATCTTCCAAGAAGGCCGGCCTGGGCCATGGCCTAAAAAGACTCATGTTTTGAGTACCGGGTCTTCGAGCTTTCACCAGTTCTGCTGGTGGGTGCGTAGGGGTGCTGTCTTTGGCTGTAGTGGGTTTTTGTTGGAGTCCCTTTTATTAGTCCCTGGGTTTTTGCTTCCTCAATCGAGCTCCTTGACTTGCTTCGATAGGTTGCCTCCAAACAATAGTATTGGTGGTTTTGTGGTCCCAGGTTTGCACAGTCCCTGCACCCCTTGCACACTTGTCTTTCCTTCTGCGGACCCCTCTTCCAGGTCAGCCCAGAACTGACCCGCAGTGCTCCCCTCTGATGAGGTAGAAGCACTGTGCAGCCCTTCAAGAGGTACTGCTGTGGGTTTATCATAGGGCCCACAGTGACCCGACTCCATCTCCCGGAGTCTGTCACGTTGGAGCAAATGCTCCACACACCGCTCCATCCGGCTCCAGCGCTCACGGTCGCTGGCCGCCCGCGGTTGTTCAAAGACGGACTCCTCTGAGTCCACGACCTTGTTTGTTTTGTGTCTAGCCTTACCGCCCGGCCGCGTGGATCTGGCCGGTGCGGAGGCGACATCGGGCACAGCTGATCCCACTATCGGTGATTCAAGTGCCGCTGCCCGCTGCTCCGCGGTCCTCCCTCACCAGCTTTGTCGCAGCCCGTTAGTTTCTCCACCTGTAATCAGCATGGGAAAAACACAAAAAGACGGCAGCTCTTACCTGCAGGTCCAGGTTTAAATTGTCGCTATGGGGGAACGGCGTTCCACCCTGTCTCCTGCCGTTTTCGACTTGTCAAAAGTCGACAGCCCCATTTGAATAGTCTCCCGCCCGGCCGTGGTGTTCTGGCCGGCGCGGGACAAAAAGTCGGCACAGCTGATCCCTTACGGGGCTTGTGCCTTCAGCTGCTGCTGGCTCCCGCAACTTCGCGATCCTCCCCAGCCAGCTTCACTCGCAGCACTTGTGGACACTATTTTGTCCAGCTTCCCCCCCTGTGTAAAAACAGCGCCGGGACAAAAACTACCGCAGAGTAAATCACTTACCTGCAGGTCGCGGTTTCAAACTTACCGCTGCGGGGGAACGCTCCACCCCGCCTGTCGTTTTGCAAGCGTGAAAGCGATATGACACGCATGCGTCCTGGTGGGCTTCTTCACGTAGTCACTCACGTGACTCCGAAGTAAAATAAGGCTCTCGCTCTTGTATGAAGGGCTTCAGTGAATGTGCATCCAGCACATGAGAGGGCTTCCCTGGTGAGTGGGACGGGTCCATGGATAGGAAAGGTTTCGAGCGACAGACACAAAACGCTGGAGTAACTTTCGCCCAGCCAGTCAGTGACCCGACAGTCCTTTCAGGTTAAGCAGAGACAATAGACAATAGGTGCAGGAGTAGGCCATTTGGCCCTTCGAGCCAGCACCGCCATTCAATGTGAGCATGGCTGATCATCCCCAATCAGTACCCCGTTCCTGCCTTCTCCCCATATCCCCTGACTCCGCTATTTTTAAGAGTGACTCCGCTATTTTTAAGAGTGACTCCGCTATTTTTAAGAGGTTCACTTGCACCTCCTCCAACCTCATCTACTGTATCCGTTGTTCAAGATGTGGACTCTTATACATCGGCGAGACCAAACGCAGACTGGATGATCGTTTCGAGGAACATATCCCTCTAAACCCGTCCTATCCATGTACCTGTCTAAATGTTTCTTAAATGTTGGGATAGTCCCAGCCTCAACTACCTCCTCTAGCAGCTCGTTCCATACACCCACCACCCTCTGTGTGAAAAAGTTACCCCTCGGGTTCCTATTAAATCTTTCCCCCTTCACCTTAAACCCATGTCCTCTGGTCCTCGATTCCCCGACTCTGGGCAAGAGACTGTGTGCGTGCGTCTGTCTGCCCGATCTATTCCTCTCGTCACGTTGCAGCTTGATCCAGTATTTCTTTCTCTTTCCAGCTCTCAATCCAAAGGGGCACCATCTGGACACTGGGCTGGTGATTCTTATCGTCATCCTGGTGTTGATTTTAATAGTGGGAGTGCTCATCACTGCCGTGAAGTATTCACAGCAGGGGAAACCGGAATTTAAACGCCTGCAGGAAATGCCCATGGTACGTAACTCCGAGCGGGACCCGGAGGTTTGTCTGTGTGTATTTACAAGCTAGTGTATTTACAAGTTAGCTAATACAACATCTGTATTGTGGGTAGACGAAAATGCTGGAGAAACTCAGCGGGTGAGGCAGTATCTATGGAGCGAAGGAATAGGTGACGTTTCGGGTCGAGACCCTTCTTCAGACTGATGTGGGGGGGTGGGAAGAAGAAAGGAAGAGGCGGAGACAGTGGGCTGTGGGGGAGCTGGGAAGGGGAGGGGAAGGAGGGAGAAAGCAAGGACTACCTGAAGTTAGAGAAGTCAATGTTCATACCGCTGGGGTGTAAACTACCCAAGCGAAATATGAGGTGCTGCTCCTCCAATTTGCGGTGAGACTGACTCTGGCCATGGAGGAGGCCCAGGACAGAAAGGTCAGGTTGGGAATGGGAGGGGGAGTTGAAGTGCTGAGCCACCGGGAGATCACGTTGGTTATTGCGAACTGAGCGGAGGTGTTGGGCGAAGCGATCGCCAAGCCTACGCTTGGTCTCACCGGTGTAGAGCAGCTGACACCTAGAGCAGCGGATGCAATAGATGAGGTTGGAGGAGGTGCAGGTGAACCTCTGCCTCACCTGGAAAGACTGCTTGGGTCCTTGGATGGAGTCGAGGGGGGAGGTAAAGCGACAAGTGTAGCATTTCTTGCTGTTACAAGGGAAAGTACCAGTAGAGGGGGTGGTTTGGGTGGGAAGGGACGAGTTGACTAGGGAGTTACGGAGGGAATGGTCTCTATGTGTTGTGTGTGTGTTAAATGAATCTATGTGAGTATTAGTGGGACTAGTGTAGATGGGGCATGTTTGTTGGCGTGGGCAGTGTGCATATCAGTTCAGTTTAGTTTATTGTCACGTGTACCGAGGTACATTGAAAAGCTTTTATTGGCGTGCTAGCCAGTCACATCCAAGTGTGCAGTCTGTACCTATTACAGGTATCTCTGCCCCTTGAATGAGTCTGTGTTGGAAGGAACTGCAGATGCTGGTTTACGTCGAAGATAGACACAAAATGCTGGAGTAACTCAGCGGGACAGGCAGCGTCTCTGGAGGGAAGGAAACATGTTCCCGATGTTGGGGGAGTCCAGAACCAGAGTGAGGTATAAATGGAGTCAATAGAAGGGAGGTTGGTTTGTGTGATGGTCTGGGCTGCGTCCACAATTCACTGCAAGCCAGCGTAGAGTTGCTGCCTCACAGCGGCAGAGACCCGGGTTCGATCCCGGCCTCGGGTGCTGTCTGTGCAGAGTTTGCACGTTCTCCCTGTGACTGCGTGGGTTATCTCCGGGCGCTCTGGTTTCCTCCCGCACTCCAAAGATGTGCGGGAGGAAATATCTTGTTCGTGGCAGGAGGTGAAGGGAATGGCTGGCTGAAGTTGGGATACTGACACCATTTTCTGTTTTGCTCTTGTTTACAGAACAGCTTAAGCGAAGATGTTCCTTTCGCTCAGTATCCACCCAAATAGTCCCGAAACCCGCCTGGGCTGCCTGAGAATGTTCCGGAAACGATGCGAATGCTTGAATAATAATAATAATAATAAATTTTATTTATGGGCGCCTTTCAAGAGTCTCAAGGACACCGTACAAAAATTAGCAGGTAGAGGAAAAACATGTAAGGGGAATGAAATAAATAGTAGACACATGACTAGTACACAAAGTAAAGACAGAATTCAATACAAAACACAATATGAGGCAATTAATGCACAGATGAAAAGGGAGGGGGACGTGGGGCTAAGGATAGGCAGAGGTGAAGAGATGGGTCTTGAGGCGGGACTGGAAGATGGTGAGGGGCACGGAATTGCGGATCAGTTGGGGGAGGGAGTTCCAGAGCCTGGGAGCTGCCCGGGAGAAGGCTCTGTCCCCAAAACTGCGGAGGTTGGACTTGTGGGTGGAGAGACCGGCTGATGTGGATCTGAGGGACCGTGAGGGTTGGTAGGGGGAGAGATGGTCAGTGAGATATGGGGGGGCCAGATGGTGGAGGGTTTTGTAGGTGAGGATCAGGATTTTGTAGTTGATCCGGTGGGAGATGGGAAGCCAGTGAAGTTGTTTGAGGACTGGAGTGATGTGATGCCAGGATTTGGTGTGGGTGATGAGTCGGGCGGCTGTGTTCTGGACCAGTTGGAGTCGGTTGATGTAGGTGGAGCTGATGCCAAGGAGAAGTGAGTTGCAGTAGTCCAGTCGGGAGGAGATGAAGGCATGGATGAATCTTTCAGCAGCGGGAGGTGTGAGAGAGGGTCTGAGTTTGGCGATGTTGCGGAGATGAAAGAAGGAAGTTTTAATGACATGGCGGATGTGAGGCTCAAGGGAGAGGGTGGAATCAAAGATCACGCCAAGGTTGCGGGCCTGGGGAGATGGGGAGACAGTGGTGCCGTCGATGGTGAGAGTGGGGTTATTGGTTTTGCTGAGTGTGGCTTTGGAACCTATGAGGAGGAATTCTGTCTTATCGCTGTTGAGTTTGAGGAAATTATGTTGCATCCAGATTTTTATAGCTGACAAACAGGAGTTGATATGGGAGAGGGGGGGGGGTTGTGGGGGGATTTGGTGCCGAGGTAGATCTGGGTGTCATCAGCGTAACAGTGGAAGTCCAGGTTGAAGTGGCGCAGTATCTGACCAAGGGGGAGGATGTAGATGAAGAGGAGGGGGCCGAGTACGGAGCCTTGGGGAACGCCTTGAGTGACTGGCTGTAGCAGAGGTGTGGTTATGGAGAGAGATGAAGTGGGATCTGTTGGAAAGGTAGGAACGGAGCCAGCTGAGTGCAGAGCCTTCAATGCCGAGGTCTTTGAGTCTGGTGAGCAGGATGTTATGGTTCACTGTATCGAAGGCTGCGCTCAGGTCGAGGAGGATGAGGATGTTGAGGGAACCAGTGTCAGCAGAGGTGAGGAAGTCGTTGAGGACTTTGAGGAGAGCAGTTTCTGTGCTATGGAGGGGGCGAAAGCCAGATTGGAGGGGTTCAAGTAGGTTATACGCAAGGAGGTGGGAATGAAGTTGCGACGCAACGATACGCTCCAGGGTTTTTGAAAGAAAGGGGAGGTTTGAGATTGGGCGGTAGTTAATGAGAGAGGAGGGATCAAGACCAGGTTTCTTTAAGATTGGTGTAACGGCAGCAGTTTTGAAAGCGGAGGGGACAATTCCTTGGGACAATGAGGAGTTGAAGAGATTAGTGAGGTAGGGGCAGAGAACGGGGAGGCAGGACTTCAACAGGGGAGTGGGGAGAGGGTCGAGGGAGCAGGTAGTGGGTTTGGAAGAGCTGATGAGTTTGGAGATTTCAATAGGGGTGACCAGGTCAAACTTGGAGAGGAAGCAGTATGGAGGAGGGGTAAGGAGGTCAGTGGAGATGTTGAAAGGAGGGGCCTTGGTAGGTGGTGGAGTAGATGCTGGGGAGTCGGGTACAGGGGATAAAGATTGATAGTTGGTGCTGATTTTATCAGCGAAAAAGTGGAGGAATGAGTTGCAGAGAACCGGAGTAGAGGTAGGGAGATTGTTGGCTCGAGGCTTGAGGAGGTTGCCCACTGTGGAGAAGAGGGTTCTGTGGTTTAGGCAGGGATCAGTGAATATGGAGGAGAGGTAGGCAGATTTTGCAGCAATGAGAGCATCTTTGTAGTCAGTGAGGTGGAGTTTGTAAGCTTCAAGGTGGACTGTGAGAGATGATTTCTTTGTGAGTCGTTCAAGTCGGCGACCAGTCTGTTTCAGTTTACGAAGTGCAGGTGTGTACCAGGGTGAAGATGTGTTGAAAGTTACGGTTCTTGTTTTGAGGGGGGCCAGAGTGTTGAGGGAGGTAGACAAGGTGGAGTTGAGATGGTTTGTGAGATCATCAGGTGAGATATGGGTTGAGTCCAGGGGGAGAATGGTGGAGAGCAGGTCAGAGAGATGGTGGGGATCGATGGGTTTTAGATCACGGAAGGTGATTTCTCGGAGGAAGCGGGGGCGAGGTGTCGGAGAAGGGATGGTGAACCGTATAAGCTTATGATCAGAGAGGGGGAAGAGGCATGGATGGAGGTCGAGTGCCGGTTGATTTGTGGAGCAGACCAGGTCAAGGATGTGACCTTTGTCATGGGTGGGAAAGGTGACGTGCTGAGTGAGAGAGAAGTTGTCAAGTAAAAAGGCGAATTCAGATGCGAGCTTGCAGGTGGGGGAGTCCATGTGAATATTTAAGTCACCAAGTAGCAGCAGACGTGAGGAGAGGGATGAGGCAAGTGTGAGGAGTTCAGTGAAGTCAGATAGGAAGGAGGGGTTTGGTTTAGGTGGCCGGTAAATGAGGATGAATGTCATGGAGGAAAGGGCTTTGAAGGCGAGGAATTCAAATGATGCTACTGGGGGGAAGGTGAGTTCAGTGATACGAATATTCTGGTTAAAAATAACAGCTAGGCCACCTCCATGGCGGGAGGGGCGGGGCTTGGAAATGTAATTAAATCCAGGTGGGGATGTTTGATTGAGGGAGAAGAAGACATTGGGTTGTTGCCAGGTCTCAGTGAGCAGAAGGAAGTCCAGAGTGTTGTCAAGGATTAGTTCATGGAGGGCAAGGGCTTTGTTGTTGAGCGACCTGGTGTTGAGGAGGGCAAAGTTGGCATTGTGAAAGGGTGGAAGGATGGGGGCAGGCTGGAGAGATCTGAGGTTGTCCCGGTTGACAGTGCGTGCGGTCAGCTGGGGTGGGGGGTGACGCGGTTGAGGGGGGGCAGAGCGTGGTAGTGAGCAGACGGATGGAATGGAATGTCCGTGGTTGAAGTAAACAAGCCTGCGCCGAGAGCCTCTGTGGATGTAACGGGGTCGACGTAGAAGTCCAAGCTGTTTAACGACCTGGATGCAGGATGGGATGTAGTTGTTGAAGAAACCAGTCATTTGTTGAGTTGAGTATTTGAGCATGATGGTGAGGGTGCAGAGAGGTGTCCAGCGGTGCAGGTGCAGGTGGAGAGAGTATCCAGCGGTGAGGGAGCAGAGAGGTTGTCCAGCAGAGCGGGTGCAGCGAGGTGTCCAGTGATGAGGGTGCAGAGAGTATCCAGCAGTTCATAGAAACATAGAAACATAGAAATTAGGTGCAGGAGTAGGCCATTCGGCCCTTCGAGCCTGCACCGCCATTCAATATGATCATGGCTGATCATCCAACTCAGTATCCCGTACCTGCCTTCTCTCCATACCCTCTGATCCCCTTAGCCACAAGGGCCACATCTAACTCCCTCTTAAATATAGCCAATGAACTGGCCTCGACTACCCTCTGTGGCAGGGAGTTCCAGAGATTCACCACTCTCTGTGTGAAAAAAGTTCTTCTCATCTCGGTTTTAAAGGATTTCCCCCTTATCCTTAAGCTGTGACCCCTTGTCCTGGACTTCCCCAACATCGGGAGCAATCTTCCTGCATTAGCCTGTCCAACCCCTTAAGAATTTTGTAAGTTTCTATAAGATCCCCTCTCAATCTCCTAAATTCTAGAGAGTATAAACCAAGTCTATCCAGTCTTTCTTCATAAGACGGTCCTGACATCCCAGGAATCAGTCTGGTGAACCTTCTCTGCACTCCCTCTATGGCAATAATGTCCTTCCTCAGATTTGGAGACCAAAACTGTACGCAATACTCCAGGTGTGGTCTCACCAAGACCCTGTACAACTGCAGTAGAACCTCCCTGCTCCTATACTCAAATCCTTTTGCTATGAAAGCTAACATACCATTCGCTTTCTTCACTGCCTGCTGCACCTGCATGCCCAATTTCAATGACTGGTGTACCATGACACCCAGGTCTCGCTGCATCTCCCCTTTTCCTAGTCGGCCACCATGGTCGTGGTCATGGATCTCCCTACCTCCTTGTGGTCTTGCTCTCTCTCCCGTTCTCTCCCCGACTTGTACCTCCACTGCTCAGTCACCAGCTAGCCCTGTCTAACGTGCAGCTCTGCTGAAGCTCACTGCTTGCTCTAGTTCTGCGCATTCTCCCATGGAAGACGTAACAAATAGCTTCTAATCTTGCCCGCCTTTGGCTCCCCTGAGATGGGCGGCACTGTGTGGCGCAGATGGTAGAGTCGCTGCCTCACGGAGCCAGAGGCCCAGGGTTCAATCCTGACCTCGGGGTTGCTGTCTGTGTGGAGTTTGCACGTTCTCCCCGTGCGTTTACCTCCGGGCGCTCCGGTTTCCTTCCACATCCCAAAGGGCGCGCGGGTTTAAGGGTTAATCGGCCCCTCTGTAAAATTGTCATTGAATGGCGGTGCTGGCTCGAAGGGCCGAATGGCCTACTCCTGCACCTATTGTCTTTTGTCCCCAAGTGTGTAAGGGGTGGACATCCAGCAGCATCTATGGAGCGAAGGAAATAGGCAACGTTTCGGGCCGAAACCCTTCCGGGTTTCGGCCCGAAACGTTGCCTATTTCCTTCAAGGATTTCGGCCTAGTGTGAAATGGTCGGTGTGGACTCGCTGGGATTCCATGTCTAAACTAATGGGTTAAAGTTTGAAAACAAAGCATTTTTCTCTTTGAAACAGGTGGTTTAGTTTTTGTTTAAAATGGGGTTTTTTATGACAGTCCACCTGTTCTTGTGGCTGTCATTATATGTTGATGATTCATGCTAGGATTTGCAATGTAGTCAGGGCCATCTTCTCCAGTAACCCACCCCTCCCCTGTCCCGAGAACCCTTGCCAAGAGGATTGGTGTTGTTTGTACATTTTCAAGGGAAAATGACACTCTCTAAAACTAGTAAACGGGTATCAGTGAATATTAATGGCAAACGGCCACAAAAAAAAATGCGATGAGATCGATGTTCCAACTCACAGGTCCATATAATCCACAACCGTGGAGCCAAAATGTGGGTTATATCCTCCTTGGGAATTGGATGAATATCTCGGCAAATACCCGTTCACCACCTCGTTGAGAATGGAGGCTTGCAGAATACAAGCAGGCTGCTACCTTTTTCACTTCTCCACTCAACACTTTTCCATGGGAGGCTGTAAAGAAATATGGGACATCCTGCGTGTGGGACACAACAAAAAGGACCAGCAGCCAAACTGGGCCTGAAGTAATAAAAACACTGAAAGTATTTAGAAATGTAATACAGAAAGCTAGGATGTGATCAGTGGCGGACTGGGTCTAAAAATATTGGTTGCCAGGAGACAAAGGGGGCCCAGTTCATCAGGGGCCCACTTGATATAGGGGGCCCACTTGATATGGGGGCCCCACTTCATCAGGGGGCCACTTGATATAGGGGCCCCACTTGATATAGGGGGCCCACTTGATATAGGGGGCCCACTTAATATAGGGGCCCCACTTGATATAGGGGGGCCCACTTGATATAGGGGCCCACTTGATATGGGGGGCCCACTTCATCAGGGGCCCACTTGATATAGGGGCCCCACTTCATCAGGGGCCCACTTGATATGGGAGGCCCACTTCATCAGGGGCCCACTTGATATAGGGGGCCCACTTCATCAGGGGCCCACTTGATATAGGGGCCCCACTTGATATAGGGGGCCCACTTCATCAGGGGCCCACTTGATATAGGGGGCCCACTTCATCAGGGGCCTACTTGATATAGGGGGCCCACTTGATATGGGAGGCCCCACTTCATCAGGGGCCCACTTGATATAGGGGCCCCACTTCATCAGGGGCCTACTTGATATAGGGGGCCCACTTGACATAGGGAGGCCCCACTTCATCAGGGGCCCACTTGATATGGGGGGCCCAGTTCATCAGGGGCCCACTTGCCATTGGGCAAGCTGACACCCTGGCCAGTCCGCCACTGGATGCAATGCTGGAGCTCGATATGGTGCTGGACAGACCACATTTGAAGTATTTTTGAGCAGTTTTGGGCTCCATATCTGAGGAAGGATGTGCTGGTGTTGTAGAGGGTCCAGAGGAGGTTTTTGAGAATGATCCCAGAGATGTTTGGGTTAACGTACGATGAGCGTTTGATGACACTGGGCCTGTGCTCGCTGCCGTTTAGAAGGATGAGAGGGTGACCCTCATTGGGACTTACCGGATAGTGAAAGGCCTGGATAGAGTGGATGTGGAGAGGATGTTTCCACTAGTGGGAGAGTCTAGGACCAGAGGGCACGGCCTCAGATAAAAATGGACTCACCCTTAGATTGGAGATGAGGAGGAATTTTTTTAACCAAAGGGTGGAATCTGTGGATTTCATTGCCAGAGGAGGCTAAGTTTTGGGGCATTTTTAAGGCGGAGATTGACAGGTTCTTGATTAGTGCGGGTGTCAAAGGTTACGGGGAGAAGGCAGGAGAATGTGGTTGAGAGGAGAGATAGATCAGTAATGATGCACGGCCTAATTCTGCTCCTGTGTCTTATGATCTGTTACTGAGAATCACTTTTATTTTTATAAGTTGCATTATCTGAATCCCCTGTGAGTGCCAGTTTAATCATAATCAACACTGTGTTATGCGGGGACATTCTTCCTCTCTCCACTGTGGAAGAGCTTGCTTGACTCTAATTACAAATCCAACGAGTAAAAATCATCAATAAACAATGACCTTAATTTCAATTGTGGGTCGAGCTGGCATTTTTAACAAGTACTTGAATTCTCTCATTTTAGATAATTAGCTGACAAACTGACCGACACTCTCTCCCCAACCCCAACCCCCCCCCCCCCCCCCCCCCCACCGCTCTTCACTTTTCCCTATGGCCTCACCTGCACGCACCCTTTCCCTCCCCCCCCCATCCCCTCTCCTTCCATCTAGGTTCCATTGTTGCCTTTTCATCTCTGGTCTTTGTCACCTACCTGCACCATAACCTCCCCCTTGTATCCACCTATCACTCGCCAAGCTTTGTCCTGCCCCCCCCCCCCCCACCTCAATCAGTCTGAGAAGGGTCCCGAACCGAAACGCTGCCTACCCATGTTCTCCAGAGGTGTTTAAGAAGGAACTGCAGATGCTGGTTTACACCAAGCCAGACACAAAATGCTGGAGTAACTCAGCGGGAAAGGACCGGCTAGCTCTGGAGAGAAGGAATCATGGGCGACGTTTCGGGACGGACCCTCTTCAGACTCTCCAGAGATGCCGTCTGACCCGTTGAGTGTACTCCAGCATTTGGTATTTTTGTTTAAAACATCCCAAATCCTTTAGGAACAAAAGACACGACACACATTATTTTAAGATAATTTAGTGGATTTTTAATATTTTACACAACAGAACTCTTAATACATAAACTGAGAATCATTCATAGGCTAGTTTTTTTTTTTTTGACACTTTAAATATAATTTTCTTGTTTTCTTTTTTGTTTCTTTGAAATAAATCTTCATATTGACCAACACCCACAGAAAGTCCATGTTTTGGAGAACTAGCACGTTTCACACAACGAGAACAGGCAGGGAGACAGTCTGAGGGTTTCTGCAATGATGTGCTTCACAAAGCGGGGGGGGGAATAATAAATTATGGATAGAATCTGGCATTGAGAAGGACACATCTGGCCACATCCGCGCTGAGACCGTTGTCTATTGAGGAGGGTTTTCCGACCAGGACTGTTCTCTGGACCAGGTTCAAGAGTTGACCAGAAAAATGGACGTAATCTTTACTCTGTCCACATCAAGTTAGCGGGCAACGGAATCGTCCCACCTCCACTAGAGAGCGGTCCTGAACCACTATCTGCCTTTAAATATTTCTACTGATCTGGCCTCCACGAGCCCCCCGTGGAGAATTCCGTACATCCACCTCCGCGCTGAGAGTAGGGACCTCTCCGTACTGCAAGGTTCCCTTCGTCACATTCCTCTCATTGCCTCCTTCTCGCCTGCGTTCAGCTTCCCCCATCCTCCACGTGTCCCTGTCACAGTGACTTCCACCATCTCCTTGTTGCCGTGGAAATTCCTTCCCGGATTTATTAGCAACTGTTCTAACGTCACCGGATTCTTGCTCTGAATTCCACCACTTGATAGCAACGTCTCCAAGTACCAACAGCTTTCTTAATCCTGTTATCAGGCAACTGATCCATCCGACCAACAAGTCGGGCGCAGTCCTGAGATACTATCTACCTCACTGGAGACCCTCGGACTCTCCTTCACTGGACTTTGCTGGCTTTACCTTGCACTAAACGTTATTCCCTTATCATGTATCTGTACACTGTAAACGGCTCGATTGTAATCATGTATTGTCTTTCCACCGACTGGAATACAGCACGCAACAAAAAGCTTTTCACTGTAGCTCGGTACACGGGACAATAAACTAAACTGAAACTTCACGTCAAAACTCAACGCTTGACCAAGTGCGAACAGAATATTGGCCATTTTACCACGACAATGTACCTGAAGCCCATCACCCAGATTGTTGCCTTCTGCTCTCCAAACACCCTGATAGTTCCAGTAGGCGATAGAGGCTTTGGGGTGGGTGGGGTGGGGGTTGGGTGGGTGGTTGGGATTGGTTGGGGTGGGTGGGGGGGGGGGTTGGTGGGTGGGTTGGGATTGGTTGGGGTGGGTGGGGGTGGGGGTTTGGGTTGGGGTGGGGGTGGGTGTTTGGGATTGGTTTGGGGTGGGTTGGGGGTGGGTTGGGTTTGAGTGGTTTCGGGGTGGGTGGGGTAGGGGTTGCGATGGGGGTGGGGTGGAGTGGAGTGGGTTGGGTGTGGACTGTGCAGAAAGGAGACGGACCTTCCACATTTACTGCCCTGCCTTGACCTGACCTGATCCGAAGCCCTCCAGTTTCTACATAGCCCGTGGATGCCCATGGCCACTGCACTGGGCCTGTGCTCGCTGGAGTTTAGAAGGATGAGGGGGGACCTCATTGAAACTTACAGAATATTGAAAGGTCTGGATAGAGTGGATGTGGAGAGGATGTTTCCACTAGTGGGAGAGTCTAGGACCAGAGGGCACAGCCTCAGAATTAAAAGAATGTACCTTATAAAGGAGATGGGGAGGAATTTCTTTAGCCAGTGGGTGGTTGAATCTGTGGATTTTTTTGCACAGGACGGCTGTGGAGGCCAAGTCATGAAGATTGATAGATTCTCGATTAGTACGGGTATCAGGGGTTATGGGAGAAGACAGGAGACTGGGGTTGAGAGGGAAAGATAGATCAGCCATGATTGAATGGTGTAGTAGACTTGATGGGCCGCATGGCCTAATCCGCTCCTACTACTTATGACCAGGATACTCTCCCCAATACAGGTGCTGCACACCTACAATCTCCACTCAAGAGCCCATGGACATTCTGCCCAGAGTGGACCCTGCCCATCCACTGACGAGCCATCCTCAGCTAATGGATGCTCTTCCTCTCCACAAACTCTATCCCTTCCTTCTATCTACCAATGGAAATACTGATGCCAGCGATTCACGATCTCAAACATGAATGAACCAATCCCCATTGGTGAATGTGGGGACCGCTGGCTTGCAAGTCCTCACTGGAACCTCCATGTCCCATGAAGTCTACTGTCCTCTCTCCATCTGCCCTATCATCTCCTCATGTACGCTCTGATAGAAGTCCACAATGGACGACTTTGGAGGAGACGGTGAATAAGACCTTGATGAAAATATGGACATGCATTGGCACAACCTGCCCCAATTTACCCCATCACCAAATATAACATTAATCAGCAATATCACCCTTCAACCTTATTAGATTTTTCTTGGATGCACAGCAGCAGAGAACTGTTGGAATTCAGTTCAGATCAACTGGCTCCAGGGCTATTTTGCCATTAACAATTCAGACAGAGTCATAGAGTGATATGGCGTGGAAACAGGCCATTCGGCCCAACATGCCCACACCAGCCAACATGCCCCATCTACCCTAGTCCCACCTGCTGGCGTTTGGTCCAATTCCTCCAAACCTGTCCTATCCATGTACCTGTCTAAATGCTTCTTAAACGTTCACCCACAGTGGCAAGAAGATTTCTCATGTTATAAGAGCGGTATGAACATTGACTTCTCCAATTTCAGGTAGTCCCTGCTTTCTCCCTCCTTCCCCTCCCCTTCCCAGCTCTCCCCACAGCCCCAATGTCTCCGCCTCTTCCTTTCTTCTTCCCGCCCTCCCCCCCCACCGCCAGATCAGTCTGAAGAAGGGTCCCGACCCGAAACGTCGCCTATTCCTTCGCTCCACAGATGCTGCCTCACCCGCTGAGTTCCTCCAGCATTTTTGTCTACATTCTAAACTTCCGAATTTGTTTGTGAAAGCTTTCCAGAACGATGTTTTGGATGAAGGGAAAGGTGGAAGCCGTCTAACAGTGAGAGAGTGATGGACACAGAGCAACAACACAAATCCTAATCCTACGAAGGACATAGAAAATATCCACTTTGTGGTTGTTGGAAGATTGTTTTAAACACACGCACACGCACACGCACACACACAACACACACACCACACAAAGTTCATTTCAAAATGTCTATATTGCTTTTCAATAAAGTTGAGGGGTTTGATAGAAAACAAGGTCCGAGCACCTTAAAATAGGAAGCGACATCAAGCTGTTTGTTTCTCTGGGGCATGAGCACAATAACTCCACAACACAACCAATGCCCTGACTATTTACACTTATATACAAACAGGGTGACATATATATATATATACTATATACTGAGCCTTCGATCTATTTTTTCCTTGTTTGTTTTTGCAAGTTGTGACAACGCGAGGCTCCTCTTTGCACCCGTCCACAACAACCAAAGGTGAAACTTGGTCTGCAAGAGGTCACAGGTTCTGACTCCACCTTCATGGACTTCTGGCCAAGAGGGTGATTGTCCTTTGTCTTAATGCTTGAGGCCCTGTCCCACGTACGGGATGTTTGTCGGCGACTGCCGGCACCCGTCATAGTTGCAGTAGGTGGCCGAAAATGTTCAACGTGTTGAAAATCCAGCGGCGACCAGAACAAGGTACGACTCTTTGGGCGACTACTCACGGCCATACAGGCGTCACCCAGCGACATGTCGACACGTGAAGCCTGTACGGTCGTGAGCATCGCCCAAAGAGTCGTACCTTGTTCTGGTCACCGCTGGACTTTCAACATGTTGAACATTTTCAGCTACCTGCTGTGACTAATGATGGGAGCCGGCAGTCGCCGAAAAAATCACGTAAGTGGGACAGGCCCTTAGGAGTCACATTGGTACAACATGGCTAAGGATTTAGCCATGGCTAAAACATCGAAATGGCTAAGACACCTAATGTCTCAAGGATTTCCCCAAAGGCCAAGGATAAACCAGGTGAGTTTACCACTTCAACCAATATAGAGTCATAGAGCCTTACAGCGTGGAAACAGGCCCTTCGGCCCAACTTGCCCATACTGGCAAACATGTCCCATCTATATATGTAAGAAGGAACTGCAGATGCTGGTTAAAACCGAAGATAGACACAAAATGCTGGAGTAACTCAGCTGGTCAGGCAGCCTCTCTAGAGAGAAGGAATGGGTGACGTTTCAGGTCGAGACCCTTCTTCAGACTGAAGAAACGTCACCCATTCCTTCTCTCCAGAGCTGCTGCCTGTCCCGCAGAGTTACTCCAGCTTTTTGTGTCTACGTCCCATCTATATGTTGGAGGTGGCCGTTGTGGAGCCTTTGGGGAGGTGGCGGTGAGCTGGCCTCTTGAAACGCTGCTATTACTGGTGATGTGTTTCCTCCCACAGTGTTGATGAGAATGGGGGTGGGGGGTTCTCAAGGCAGGCCAGGCAGTCAGGAGGGAGTTGCCAGGATGGTGCAACGTTGGTTAGATGGTGAAGCATCAGTGGTGAGATTCGGCGAGGTAAGTACAGGGGGTACAGGGTTATACTGTAGCGAAGGATCCTGAAAAAGAGTGAGTGTCTCATAGAAACATAGAAAATAGGTGCAGGAGTAGGACATTCGGCCATTCGGCCCTTCGAGAGCACCGTATTCACTGTGATCATGGCTGATAGTCCCTATGAAAACCTGGGCTTCCTTCTCACCCATTCTCCCAGCACATCTCTTGAATCTTGTGCCCTCTCACCTCAACATCTGTCAGGGGGAGAAGGTATAAACTCCGCAGTCAGGATGGAAACCCGGGTCTCTGGCGCTGTGAGGCCGCAAATCTACCGCTGCTCCACCGTGCTGGGGGGGAGTGGGAGGGGGGGGGGGGGGGTAACTTCATTTGTTGCCGTTCGATGGTGCGGTGTTGGGGGGTGTTTGCTGCCCAAGTTGTTGTGTTAATTGATAATTATGGGCATTTCAGATTCAGATTCAGATTCAGAATCATTTTATTGTCATTGTCAGTGTACAGTATCAGAGACAACAAAATGCATTTAGCTCTCCTGGAAGAGCGACATAGCAAATGATTTGA